>NC_046645.1:22905339-23032839 GCF_900324485.2 Mastacembelus armatus | reverse complement strand
ATGGGTCCACTACAGCCAACCGTATTTGAGTAACTTCTGGTTTTTGTACTAAAATTATTATTAGTATTATTAAAACTTATGTAAAATGTTACAAGTTGCAATATATGTACTCCTAATTCACATACACAATAACCAGCTCAAATAACTGGCTTCACCCAACACTTTGTAGACATTTTAGTTTTATACCTTTGAAGATTTGGAGATTTTCTCTCAATTTGTGCCCAATTTAAATCAATATCCTCAACAACCAAATATTTTTACATGTCACTCAAACCTGTAATTGACCTCAAACTGCTTAAATTCTCTTGCCTGGAAAGTGACAAGTTATGGTTGAAATGTTTGTTTTACCAATAAATTATGGAAGCTTAGTGTCAGCTTATTTGTATTATTTTGTATGATCTTACCACTGTCAACAGAGTGGGTACTCATCATTTCATTAAAAGGAAGTAATTCAAATCAAAGTTGTCAAATCAAAAAAGAAATTAATTTGTTGTTACTCACTATATTCAGGAGAAACAAAAAGTAATGATAATCCAGGATAAATTTTAGTTAATTACTTTATTGGCAATAATTCTTGTTCTTTCAAGTTTAGGTTTTGTTCTAATTTAGACCTATGCAACCGTGACCCTTGGACTAAGTGGTATAGAGAATGAATAACTAGACACATACCTTCCTGTTAACGTTTTTAAATGAATTACCATTTTTGCTCTTGTTTCTATGATAACCTTGATGTAGTTTCTCCCTCGCAACCTCATTAACGAGTGTGCCTAGCTCTCTATCACACAAACCACAAACAATAATATAAAATGCATTAGTGTGCTGATAAATTGTATGTGAATTCACTTTTAGATATAGGGATACACACAGACAGTAGGGAAAGCGTAGATGGAAGTAGTGTGTGCATTTGAAACCTAAGCTCTATTTTTTCTCGAGAATGTTTTTATAGATGCTTGCAGTGAAAACACTGTTCGTTTCCTCTCACAGTGGCTCAGCCGGAGCCATTAGTTAACAGGCAGTTAGATCTGGCATCAGAGCATCAAGCACTTATACTGCGATCTGTGTGACTGAGAGCAGGAAGTGGAAAGAGATGGAGACAATGTGTGTGTGAGTCTATATATTAAAAATGACAGGTTGTAGGCGAGGAGGTGCAAATAAAGTAAGATGTCTAAAGCAGTAACACAAATAGCAACTGTTATAATTGTCCTGGCGAGAGAAAGAGATGAAAAAAGACAGAACAGGAAAGAGTAGAGAGAGAGGAATGAAAAGAGAAAATCAATTCAGTGAAATATTGATTGAGTCCTTGCTGGTTGGTAAGAAATAGAGAGCAATTAAGTGAACAACTACAGCAACTTTTCAGCCCTGCTTTTGTCTCAGGCAAGTGAGTGTGTGTTTGTGTGTGTGCCATCACCAAGAAGGTAATGATAGTGATGATCCTTGTGTTTGTACATGGACCTGCGTGTCACTTTATCTGTATTAGAAAAAAACAGGAAAACAGGAATGTATCTCCAAAGTGCATTTTTCAGAGAAGACCTTAAAAAACCTGTGCTGGAACAACCAAACTTTGCAGGTATTTGGCCAGAAGCCACAGTTTTGGGCAAATTCATATCTGCCCTGTCACTGCTGCCAGATGAAAAGTCAGTGCATACAATGCGTATTGTTTCAAGCAAAAAACAAATTAATTATTTAATTTATTACAGGAGGGAGAGGACATAATCAGGCCATTTCCTAACTTCTAAGACATACCTAATTAATAAAGATTAAACACCAAATATATGCACTTCTCAGAAAAGGAACTTGAATATAAAGAAAACACATGGAATAAGCAGACATCATGCTCCTTTTTCTCTCTCCTTTTCTTCCTGCAGCTAGTGAGGGCTGAGAAAGAGTCTGAAGGCATCACAAACGTAAATAAATCTGTGATCACTCCCAAAGAAATAAAATTCAATAAACATGATCAGAGGATTAGGAGTTTGGGTGTTTAAATAAATGTGTGTAAGAGAGAGGGATAGGGAAGTGTGGGTGCCTCAGTGCCTGGTGTGAGTTTCTTCTCTGACACAGACAGCCAAGACAGCAATTAATCATCATTCATTAATTTGTAATGGACAGCTGCCTTGGCAGAAACCACCATGGACTGAAAACCACTCTGATGGACAGACAGAAGAATAAATCACATAAATAATAAAAAGGAAAATTAAAAACACCTATTTCAAAACTAGGAACCTGCAGTGATTGCATGTGCTGTCACAAAAGCTACTTTGAAAGCAAATGGAGAAAGAGGATTTATGTGTTTGCATCTGGAAAAAAAAAAAAGCTGCAGAATCACAACATTACACTAATGATATATCTACTCACGTAGAGCATATAGAGAACAATAACAGATACTGCAGACTAGAAAAGCATATCTTTATTCTTCTATGGCCAATGTGTTTTCTAAAATGTCTGAAAATCTATTTACTGTGTCTTAGCCAATTTTGATTCAACAAACCCAACTACTAGTAAGTGTGTCAACAGAATAAATCGAGTGAATTACCAAAAGAAACACTACCTAAGACAAAAGTATACAAATGAACAGGACTTTAAATCAACAGCTGGGCTACAATAAACGCTCTATTGTTTATTTTCCCACCTAATCATTTGGTCTATTAGATACGAGTCTATCTAAACTGTTTGTTTTGTGAGACCAAAAGTGCAACACTGAAAGACATTCAACACTCAAAAACCTCCCTTTGAGAAGCTGGAACCATTAAACTCTTTTGAAGACAATTATTCAAATTAAAGGCAGATTGTGTTAGAGGATTACTAGTTTGAGCCCTAATCAACAACAGAAAACCAGTTTGTTCTGTATTTTATGTTGTTGACATAAGCAGGCTAGAAACAGAAATATTTAAGTTTCTGTTTTAATGTCAAATGTATGAAATAATTCACTTTCAGTTAGGTGTAATGGCTAAAATGTTAGAGTTTACTATTTTAATTGGTGTAAGGAGCAGGAGTGGTGTGTTATAACCCCCTGAACGTGAGGGCTTACCTTGGTGTGTGCGATGAGCAAACAATTGGAGTGCTCATGCTCGCAGGCAATCTCATACTGGGGCAACATGTCAGCCAGCTGCTGGACGAAGGCGACAACTTCTTGATGCCAGGGGACATTTGCCATAGTCAGACTACTGGCAGAGCTTTCCCCACAGTATGTCACACCCTGGACACACATAAGTACATGATCAGAAACAAAGCACAGAAAAAACAGAGCTTTACAATATACTGAGCCATGGAAAATGAGGAAAAAGTAACCCTGAAAGAATAAAATGAAAATGTACCATACGTTTCAGCAATTTCCACACAACCATGAGCTAAGCTGAATTTAAAGGCAGACAAAAATAATACTGCTATGTAAGTGTTAAAAATCTACCAATGAAATGGTGATCAATAATTAATTTTATACAAACAAACCCCAAAATAATTTTTCTAATAAAACATCTGATTTGCACTAGAGCAGATCAATTTAACACAGATGATTATTATGTCAATTGACCTTTAATTTCACACATGACAGTCTTAGTAAAAACACTGGTGCATTCTGAACATCAAATCTAACTGGGGAGTAAAATAAAAAAAACAAAAAAAACAAAAAAAAAAACAACAAAAAGTAGAAAACAACCAAATATCAAGAAAATAGAAAAATACAAAAATGATGAATCAACTTTGTTATTAGAAAACTGCAGGTTAGTAAACATTTGCAAACTACAATGTCTCTTCATGCTTTCCTAATTATATAACAATAAATATGTTTTTAAGTCTTCAGAAAAATGGCTCACATGATGGCTGCACACCACCTGATTCTGGGCACTGATTTAAAAGAATAAACTGTGTCGTTCTGACAGAGAATCAAAGTACGTTTTCAAGCTGCTTCCACTTTTCATTGGGATGGCAGGATCTAGAAGTCAGACAAGTGGCTCATGATAAACAGCCTGTTGATTTGAATCACACAGTGCCATACACAATCTACCTACGGAAAGAAAACGAGATAGACTCCTACATTTCCTTTGTTCAGGGGCATGAGGACAATGACAACTGGCCGATGACATTTCATTCAGCAAGCTTTATGACTCATTTGTTCAGGTACTCAGGTTGCTCACTCTAGCATTTGATAATGGCACTAAAATATTAGATGATCTTAATATTCCATTTGCACTGGTTAAGTGCATTGTGTCACTGGTGTATTAAAATATGTGTGTGTGTGTGTGTGCAAAGTTTTAGCCTCTGGCATTAATGCCACTGTTTTGTGCTTAACTGCTTTTGAAATCTTTAATGTCTCTAGTGGTGAATAATAGCTCACACAGAAACAGTTAAGCATGGTGATTATTTGGGCTGCACGCAATTTCACGAAACCTGCTATAAGTAATTACAGAAGGCAACAAACAGAGCAGAAAGGAAGAGTTTTGCCCTGTGGTATGATGAGGTAAACAGAAAACAAATCTGCAGAAAAAAATGCAAAGATTTGTTATTTAAAAATCATTAGATCACATTAACTGTACATTTTGAAGGAATGAAAATATTATTTTAGTAGTCTGGCGTGTGTAATGGATAAAGGAGCTTCATATACAGCAGCAACTACTGATTATCACCAATCCACTTCTGTGCTGACATAATTTCACAATTGGGCTGTGAGAGAAATCAAGCAGGAAGTGAAAAACCATCTGTCCTTGGCCACTAAAATCAATCAAAACCGCAGGCTGAATGCTGAGTGTTTTCTGATCAATAGTGGCAAATCTGTGCTGTGGTTACAAGTGATGAGGAGGCACTGAGTGGACAACAGCAGCTCCCTATGGCACAGACTATTGACAAGGTGTGTTAGGAGCAGAAAGGTGTGAAGGGGCCATGGAGGGAGTGTGCCTTTGATGTATGAGCTGAAGGAATCTGCAGCAGGTGACAAACCAAAACACTTCAACCTACAACAGTACTCCGATTATTATTAGGTTTTTAAAATCAGGTTTCAAGCCAAAGAGTCAAGAGTATTTGAGTTTTTGGTGCTAAATTATGAGTGAAACTGTCACACAGCTACCATGAGCCAAGCCTTTAGGCCTGGACTGGTTGTTGTATAGTGAGATAAATCAGTTGGTGGAGGTTGTGAATTACATACCAATATTACAGAGGTGTTAAAAAAAAAAAAAAAAAAAACTTATCTAGAATCTGGAGAAGTTGTATGATTTCATTTTTCAGTATTTCATGTGAGCAGCACCACTGAATCAGCCTCTCAAGAGTTGCCAAAAAATGAGAAATGAGGAAAAGAAAAAGTTTAGGTAGTAAAGTTCGACTTGGTGGTTAGAGCGAAGACCTGCAGAAGGACTGTAAAAGAATCCCAGAAACTTTTGAACTGAAAATGGTTCTGTACAAAACCACATACAACTGAGGAGGCAGCATACACCAACTGTGCTGGAGCATTTCTTCAGCGCAGAGCACTGGATGGTCCTATCACTTTGTTACACAGAACACTGCTAATCTATGATTTGACCATCTTCAAACTAAGTGTGTGAGTTTGTTCTTTCGTATATGCTTCCTGCTGTACACAATACGTACCATTTAGCTAAACAAAGTCCTCTCGTACTATTGTATGTGCGTGCAGATCATGCAGCAGTGCAGCTGCTTTCTGTGGTGCCACATGGCAACTGTGGTGGCTAAGTCTAATAAATCAGTGCACTTCTGTGTTTAGGAATCATAGTTACAGTGCAGACTTACATCTCGTACTAGATTTTAATCTGTATACACATAAATGACATGTGCACAAACACACACACGCACAATCTGTATGTCAGTTTGCAGCTGAAGAGCTAAAACAGCAGCTGTACTAGTGTAATTCTCTCCGTTGCCCATGCATACTGTCTGATCCAGGTCTGTCAACGAAAAGCAAGAGTAACAGGCAGTGTGTATGTGTTATGTGTTTGCATGTTTGAGGATAAGCTTTTTACATGACAGACTGTTAAAAACTAAATCTAGAAATGTCCCTCTCTGTATTTGTGTAATTGTATATGGCACAACAACAGAAGCAAACATAAGCCCATTGTTCCAGCCAGCCATTCATACACAACAGATGTTGCGCAGTTTTACACCTCACAATCTCCATTATATTGCTTGGATGACTAGTTACTATCGGAAACGTTTTGTTGAATGGTTAGGATGTTAACAATTTCCCTTTATCTTTGGTGAAAAACAATGAAAGTTCTTAGCTAAAGATATGGACATTATTAGCTAATAAATAAAAAAAATGATCACAGAGAAGGGGACAGTGCAAGACCAGCTGAGAAAACTCACTCAGCCAGATATACTGCATAACTTTCAATCTTCAAAGGTTTAACATGCAGTACACATTTACAATTATTAATATTAACATTAAGTGGTGCTAAATAATGAAGATCCTACATGGTTAAAAACCCTACATGTCTAAAAAAAGTATTTGGGGCTACTCTGAACACTAACATCATTTATACTAATAAAAGTTTAATTTGCCTAAGGAAACTGGAAACTCACTCCACCGTTTGGGTTATTTATGTGTTTTCCTCTGTGGAAGACTATACAAGAATCATCAACAAATGATCCTTTTTCCATAGGCTTGGCTATGTTGCTCCAGCCTGTCCACTCAGCAGCTGTAGGGGATCTTTAACTCCATGTGGTTAACTGCACCAACAGCTTCAGTAATGTAACCACATATGTCATGTATGGCTACTTTTGAATTCACCTCACAGAGCACACTAACACAAGTCTTTAGGGAGTGAGTTTGGAGAGAGAAAAGGTGTAGCTGGGGGCTGGCCAGGGCAGGGATGCTGGACAGAATTGATGAGAAACCTGGATGTTATCAACCTTGCCTGGAGGCCTGCTGAATAAAGGTCAACTGTCAGAGACTTGGGATAAATCACAATTAATGGGAATTACATTTGAAACAAGGAATGGGAGATGATAAGAAGAGGTCTTTGAAATGTACTGAATGTATGACTGTGCTGTATCATTGAGGAAGTTATCAGAGAGCGGGGGATGTGGAGAGAAAGCCCTTCACTTGTTCAGGTGTGTAGTGGTGTATATACACAGCTCTATGGCAAGGTCTTTGCAGTCTGATTTATTGTATACCTACGAAAAAATACTTACAGTCACATACCAATGCACTTCTTGCAGACCAAGGGAAACAAGTCCCCATTATTACAGGCTCTGTTATATTACTGAGTTATTATTTGTGACACTTTAAGTGTACGCAGCATTTTATTATTGCAGTCGGTCCAATTGGAGCTTGTTTTAATTATTCTCTACAAGATTGGGCAACATAATCTCTAGCAGTGCATCACATATTATCTGTTTCTTTGATTTGTAAAGTAATCTGCAAACAGAATCTTAACCAGATCTGTCAAAATAAAAAAAATGGAGTACAAAGTATAATATTGCCAACTGAACTGCATAATGAAGATATAACTGGTCAAACGTGAAACACTCAAGTAGATTTCATGCATATTTAAATGTTATAATTTTGGCTGGCCAGGAGCAGTGGTGGGTTCGACGTTTAGATTGATTGCAGTTACAATAAACCCACCTACCAAGACATCACTAGACCACTGTGGGTTCATATTTAATCTCAGCCTTTTGACTTTAATTGAAATCATAAATGCTAATCTTCAAGGACTCCGTCACTGTGCACAACATACAGCTGCGTGTGTTTGACTAAATTTATCTCAGTACATATATATACCCTGGCTCAATCCCTTCCACCCTTCTCATTTTCTTTCAGTAATCTATTTCCTTCCTCAGCGAGTGAGGAACCGGTGACAGGTAAGAGGTATTGATACAGCAGAGACAATAAATCACATCTTAGACAATAATTGGACATGGGATGGTAAATTGTGCAGGCACAATGTGTTGCACCACATAAGATAGACTAATAATTAATGGGTCAATAAGAAAGGTCAGTAACACACACACACACACCTACATAATTCATCATTTTTACAGATCTACACTTCATCTTGATCAAATGCATGGACAACACTCAATAGGAATAGAACAAGGGTTCATTGAATAGTTTAATGAGTATTAGTTCTATGGCCTTCACATTCACCCTATCTCAACCCCATCAAACACCTATGGAAGTATTGGAAGGTGTCATCCACCACCATCATCAAAAACAAATTAGGGAATATATTTTAGAAAATTGGTGTTCCCTCCAACAAATAGCACTGAAACTCATCTGGTGGTTTACAGTGGCCTGAGACCTTATAGAGACAACTAACCTGGAAAAATTCAGATGACCAAAAAAAAAAAAATCTTGTCCCCATAACAATTACAGTTAAGTATTAGTCTTTCATCAAATGATTTTTAATTCCATGCTTTCAGACCAATGAAATAAAAATGTATTTATCTTCAGCTAATTTAACACACATGATCCACTGAGCATGCTTAGATTAGCTCTCAGGAGAATTTTTTTTACAATTGTTTTTAAAATCCTACCAATTACTACAGAAAAATTAATTGCCCATTTCTGCTTAAATCGTTGACTTTCAATGTCACCACCATATTTTAACTGTAATCTCTCACTAAATTATATTTTTTCCTCTAGAGTGCAGTTACAACGCCAAATATCTGTAATAGTCAATCAATCAAATCCATTTGATCTTTGTTTATATAGCACTTAAACAGCGAATGTTGACCTAAGTACATGCAACATGGACACAAACTACAAATGATACACAAATTAAAATGATAAGACAAGGAGGAGCAAAAGGGAGAGATGAACTCTAACAACTCACGTAGTGTCATCATTAGTGGAACAGATATGGCAATTTAAAGATGTGAGCTATTAATTTATACTTAATAAATGTTAAATCCAAGGTGGAGTGGATATAAAGAGGAAGATTGTTCCAAAATCTAGGAGCACCTATGGAAAAGTCATTGTTACCCTACTGTTTGAGCATAGAGCATGGCACCTCTAGAGTAAAAAGGTTAGAGGTCCTGAGTGAGTTGAACAAGCAGGTAGCAATTCAGTGAGATATCTTGAAGCAACAACTAAAATTTAAACTCAAGTCTTGAAACGGTTAGGGAACCAGTGAAGAGAGGCCAAACAGGACTAATTTGATCCTTATGTGAAGCATCAGGTAAAAAGGGACTGTGGCAGTCTGTATGAATGGTTAATTCCTAGATACAGGAAATTACAATAATCTAAACACGAGCTAATGAAGACATGAATGACACTTTTCAGATCACTCAGAGAGAGAAAAGGTTTCACCTTAGTAAGAAGCCACAGTCTGAAGAAGCCTGTTTTGACAATGGTGTTGATTTGTCTGTCAATTTAAATTGACTAGCAAAGATAATTTAAGTCGGCAAAGAGTTTTGTTTTTGTTTATGTCAGGTTTAATATATGAGGTAAATGAATTGAAATTGGGATGTAGGCCATTAAGAAGATGAGTAGAGCCAAAAGAACAATCTCAGTCTTACTTTCATTAAGACATGGAAAAGCTTGAGTGCACCATCATTTTACATTGCAAAAAGACAATCATGGAGTCCATGCCAGGAGGAGTCAGTCCCAGGGCCAATTGGGAAATGAAGCTCAACATCTTTGGTATAACAATGGAACAAACTATATTTCCTGAGCACATGGCAAAAGGGAAATAGATAAGAGGAGAAGAGGAAAGGGGAAAGGATGGAGCAAAGAAATGGGAAAATCTCATAGACAAGTGTAGTGCTAGAAGAGATGGAATCACCAATAATTACAGCAAAGCTCCCACTGGATAAGTAAGATCGAAACACAGTAACGTAAAACCATGAATACCAATAGTGAGTAAGTTGCAACATCAAAATAGCGTGGTTGACAGTATTGGAAGCCACTATTAAAACTATGAAGATAAGCATAGCTGGTTTTCCCCATTATCAACAAAGATGGCCATTTGAAACCTTCAACAGCGCTGACTTTGTGCTGCAGCAAGAACAGAACCCAGATTCTAATTGTTCAAAGTTAGAGTTACTTTCAAAAACATCAGTAGTTGATTAAAAGCAAATTTTTTCCAGCACCTTCATTTAGAAACATGACAGATATATCTAAATTTTTTTTAGATGTGGGGTAATTACAGAATATTTAAAAGTAGAGGGAACAACCCACGAGCTAAGGCAATTATTAAAAAAACAAAGGAAACAGAAACTGATAGAGCTAAAAACCTACTTGCATGACTGAGATGGGATTACATCCAGGGGAAAATTAGATTCTTACTAAACTAAACTTAAATTATTAGTAAAAACTATTTTCAATTCATTTTTATAAATGCCTAAATGGCTTTTGCATATTTGAGCATTTTTAATATGCTTCAGATATATTATAAACAAATATAAATGTGCTTTTGAAGTCATCTGGAGACCTAGTGCTAATACCAAAGGCCTCCACTAGTTTTCGGAGCTAGTGATAGGACAGTTTGCTCTGTCATAGTCTATTTTAGGACAGACTAATTACTGGGGCTCATGATGCTGAAGTCAATATCTTCCCAAACACACAGTGGCTAGAGGAGTTCATCTGTTCAGCAAAAGACTATATACTTCTCAGAGGCAGGAGGAAATGATTTAGGGATAAAAGACAGGAAAGAAATGAAATAGGGAGAGAGAGTTCACTGTGACAGCAACCCTTTACCTGTGCCAGAGAAGCTGGTTAAATAATGGACTCACAACACAATTTCACTGCAATTTCCACTGTCCTGAAGGTCAAACTTGTAGAAAGTTAAATAATTCATTTATAAATTGATAATTGACAATTTCCAAAGCAGTATAATATGAAAATGAAATATGCTGGAATGAAATGATCATGTGTTTGTAAGGGAGCAGGTCTGAAGCTAATGTTAATTTGCACTGGTATTGATAAATAGTTGATTATCCAAACTCTTAAATTTGCTGATCATGAGTGGGCAAGTGTATGTGATGTTTAAATAAAAAGGTTTTTCTTTTTTTTAGATTCATATCTATTATCACCACTTTCAGAGCAAAAGTATCAACAATTAATGTGTTGTTTTGGTTTTGTTTGTTGCCTCACTCTCTGCCTAATTAAAAAAAAACCTGTGTATGAACAAGGTGGAAAACATGAGTGATGGGTATCTCTGATTGCCTGTCCAATCCAAAGCTCCCTGCTATCTTTTTCTGTCTGTGGTTTCATACACAGTCCTACATTAAAAGTCAGTCAGGTCACAGGGGAAAACAATTACAACAAATCAAAAACTCATCTTGAAGCATATTGCTGATTACTTAAGTAACACTAAATCACGGCATGTAAATTAGCCGGGGATCCTTTAATAGCTAAACAACTGGTTGAATTCATTTTTCCACAGATGGCAAAAACGCTGGTATGACATTTACAACACATGGCAAACTTGAGTGCAAGAGCAGATCTGAACACAGAGAACAAACTCAACAGAGTGAAGGAAAAGGAGATCAGCTAAGCACGCATGAGACATTATACGGTATTGTCGAGACAAGGAGCAGGTACCATGAGTTGCCAAATAAGAGATACTGAAACTTTAGTGAGTGTAGTCTGAATTAATCTTCTAAAAGAAAAGAGAAATCTCCTCTTTATGTTTGTGTCTCTCAGGGAGAAGATGTCGTTCCACCATGTGACAGCAGGCCTGCTCTATGAATTACCTGAGCCGCTCACTGTCAGACAGTGATGTGTTTACTTCGTGTCTATGCTGATTTACAAACACTTTGGAGAAAGTGAACTGGATATACCTGACTGCTAAAAAGGCTGACCTTCTTACTGGTTGTATGAATCTGACAGCTGCACAGCCCTCTGTGTGTTTCAGAGCCTCCATGCTGTATGATTTCAATCTCCTATCTGCTCAGTGAGCTCAGCTGAATCCTACTGCTCCCTACCAATATTGCAAAAACTGATTAAGAGGCTGGATTAACACGTTCGACAAATCTGCTTTAGAAGTTTTAGTCACCCCTTAGAACTTTCAATGAGCCTAAAATTAATGAGGGTGACAGGTAGCTCATACATGGATGAAAAGATATTCCAGTGAATGGACAAAGGGTAGAAAGTGACAAGACAAAGAGACGTGGCAGACAGTCCAGCTCACCACATACAAAAGGGACTAAAGGGATGACCGATGGGAAGAGTGTGAGCTTGTTAGTTTTAATAGGGGAGGATACTTCCCTGCCTCCAAGACTCCCAAAAACAATTAATAATAAAGGGGAAAATGAAAAAGACCTTCCCACACAACTCCCCCCCCAATAAACACACAAACTTTGACTGTTCGACTGCAGGAACCCCTTATTATAGCACGGGATGTCTCATCTCATTATTTTGAGTAGAAAAACCTGCATAGTGCTGCATTTTTCTGACAATGCTGAGAGTTTAATATTGTTTTTTAAATAAAATTCATATGGCAGACATTCAAATGGGCAGACCACTGCTGATGGTGCAGTGGTTAGTACTGTGGCCTCATAGCAAGCTCTTCAGATCTGGGGCCTTTCTTGTGCGTGGAGTTTGCATGTTCTCCCCATGTCTGTGTAGGTTTTCTACTATGCGTACTACTATAGCCATAGTCCAAAGACAAACAGTTTGGGGTTGACTACATTGACGTGAAAGTGTGAATGGAAGTGTGAGCCTTCCACGTGTCAGCCCTGTAATAGACTGGTAATATGCCCAGGGTGAAGCCACTTCTACTAAAGTAGCCACAACAAAGGATGTGTGTGACAGTCAATCACTATTATTCAAATAAAAACAATCATTTTGCCCCTGTTCTGTTTACTCTAACGCTTTTAAAGGTTTTATCAGTGTGAACGGTGGGAATCAGTAACGAGATTTCATCGCAACTGCTTTGCATTTCTGTTTACAGTGCAGTCCTGTTAACTGTAGGCTGCAGAGGGCTGCAACATTATTACTTTAAGTCTCTACTACTCTCAAAGGTGCCTGCGCATTTTAAGCAAATTAAGTTTGTTTATAATTAATTCAGGTGTGTGCAGGGTTCTCATATTTCTGCACCATTAGCACCATGACTCTACACCTGAGTGGAAGACCACAGAAAGGGAAACGGCTTGAACGAGCTGCTGCTTAACCTCATCTTCCCCACTCTCTCTCCCATTAAAGATAACTGCAGTTCACCCAACACAAAGAGCACAGAAAGAGAAAAACAGACATTTTTTAATCATCTTTCTTATTAATAAATAAGATAAAATGAATTTTATTGATCCCAGAGTCCTTGTAAAATCTTGTTTAAATATGCCATCCAGATCTGCAAGATACCTGTACAATATGTACCTTGCCAGGAAAGAAGAGGGTAAGAAGAGGCATAGCAGGGAGCTATCCCAAATAAGAGGTACAATATACAGTTAAACAAAAAATAAACTTCTCAGTGGTCTCTAGTGGACAAACTATGCAATGGCAGCACAGTTTCTATGTTGACCAACAGTAAAACCTAAACTGGTACACAGATGGATAATCAAGAAAAACCTAAAAATGTAAATGAGTGGAGGAACATAACAAATGCAACAGTAAACAGCTCAGGGGATATGAAAATGCTGATACATCTTTACAGTCACCAGATCTCAAACCAAGCACAGAACAATTAGTACTGATGTTTGTGAACATGTTCTTCAACATAATTATCAAAATGCCCCATGAAGAAAGTCTTTTGTGATTTATCATCACCAATATAAGCTAACGGCTGATATTAGCTGCATTGATTAATTATATCATTTACTTCTCTGATTACTTCTCTCTAATGCTGTCATTGAAAAGGCTCTTAACCACCAAGCTCCCCTCTCTGCTGCTGGCCAACAGGTAAGAATGTGCAAGTACTGGACAGGTCCCAGGTGTAACTCTGGTGAGCAGGCTGTTGCAGACAGATCATCCAGCTCAGTAAACATACGCAGCCTGGATAAATGAAGGCTAAAGAAAGTAACAGCCACAACAGCTGAGAGCACTAGGATCCCAGTGGAGACTGGACATTGGTGGAACACTGTTGTTAGGCAGTGCAGAAATGACATGCACACTGGGTTATGAATAAGGGGGATGGATGAGGTGTTCTGGGTGTGTATTAATGTGTAAAGGGGGTAAGGCAGGATAAAGCCTGACAAATGAGCAGACCACCTGTTCAAACCAATTAGCTCACACACCTGCAGTAGAATAAAAATATAATACAACTCCATCTCAGCTCTGGATGACTTCAAAAGGTCAGAGCTCTCTCTCTCTTATGTGAGGCACAGACAATTAATTGTGATGACCAAATTTTCTAAAGTCTAGGCAATGTTTACAATGAACCTTGACCAAGAAACTACACCAGACAGCAAATTCCAGAACTGCTGCTACGGTAAGGCAGAATAGTCTATTTCCCTGAGTACTATGCTTTATGCTCACAGGCACAAACTGCTCATCATAAATGAAAAACAATGTTGGAACCAAGACAAACAAATAAATGATCAAACATCAGGAAGAGATGTGGCATAAAGTAGACTGAAGCAACGAAATCAAAACGCTGCTGTCACACCTGGCAGAGAAGCAACCATTGCTCATTATTTGAGACATGTACCTATTATACAGGTACTGAAACAAATAAGCTGACGAAACATCTGTGAGGTGCAAATATAAAGAAAAATATTACATGAAGCAAGAAGGGAGACAAGTCCAAGGCACACAGGATTTACATATTAATTGCATTTAAAAATAAAACAATTTCATCTTGCAATAACCAATTAAAAACATCTCTGTCATAAACTTTCAAATTTAACTTGAGTGAAAGAGTCACACTAGGTTTAGACAATGTTACTCTCAAAAATGTCATTTACAAAGGGAAGAAAGCCTTTTGTTATACAGATGTTCCCATGAATGAGTTTTGTTTGCACGCGATTCCCTTTTTATTCCCTATATTCATGTGCCATGTCAGACATGCATGACTGGTAAGTAATGTTCCCAAACCTCTTTGCCCTTAAAGAGAAAATGGCAGGTTTTGAACCCTCTAATTTAGATACAATCAAGACAGTACTCCAGAAACTACTGGGAGATGTGGTGTAATGTGATGAAGGAAAGGGGGAACACATTTATCAGGCGAAAAAAAAAAAGTAGGCTCTTGGAATGAAATAAGTACGAAGAGGTTTTTAACCTTTAAAAAACTCAGTGAATTTCTTAACCTGTGCTGAAGTCACATAGAGGTTGGAAGAGCTGTTGGCAGCTGTTCCTACTACAACTACTATTAATACCTACTGACATCATCATAACTTCATACGATGAACTAATAATCAACACAGACTTGGGCGAGTTTGTAACTATAAGAAACATGACTGCCTTGTCCCCTCTCATACCATTAATACTATGTTCATCAAGTGACCATGATAAGGTTGGTGTAGAACACATTAATTGTAGTAGTATATACATAAACATATAAAAAACAGTATAAATATCAGGTTGATTGTTCAGCCTGTGCCCTGTATGTGTAAATTGGTGGAGTACCTGAAAGAAGAAGGGCAGATACTTATGATTTGTTTTCATTTTAAATATACAGTATGTCTGGAATTACTGAACTAATTCCATACAAATATTTCCCATTTAATTCCTATTTAATTCTACTTATTTCTGTGCAGGTGGGAATACAATGACCATATTTACTACAGCTCTTATATAATGCATTAACTGGGTACAGTTTCAGACAATGTGTATGGGGAAAAATTACTGCTGTAAAAAGAAAAAAAAAAAAAAACTGCCCGGTGGCTGGTGCTGCTGGCTCATTTGCTATATGAAAACTCAATGAATATGGGACAGGCTTTGCTAATAGGAGGGTCTTTACAAATTAAAAAAAAAAAGAGAACATTGCTGCACTGTGATAATTAGTGATAAATAAGACATTGCGGGGCCCTGTGATGGACTGGTGACCTGACCAGGGTGTAACCCTGCCTTTCACCCAAAGAGAGCTGGGATAGGCTCCAGCAGATCCCTGTGACCCTGGTTAGGAATAAGGGGGTATAGATGATGAAGACATTGAGATTGAAATGAGAAAGGCATGCAGATATAATGCACACACTGCTGAACCCTACCTTGACCTCGATGAAGTCCGGCTGGCCCAAAGCAATGAGCTCTGAGTAGGCCTGCATCTCCTCCACATTCCAGGCCTTTACCAGCGTCAACCTGTACACCGTCCTCTGTCTCTGGATGGACACACAGGGGTGGGGGGTTGATGAAGCGGTCAAACACTGATTGCACAAACATGGCAATAGATCCATGCTTAATCAAACATTACAGGACCCCAGGCTTTATTTTCTTTGTGGAATCAACCTCGGCAGTAGTTTTTGATATTGATTTAAAAAAAAAAGAAAAAATAGTATCAGATTGGAGTATGCAGAATAGAATATAATTCCTTTTATTGTCATTGTATATAATACAACAAAATTTCTAGGCACAAGGGTGAAGACACGTCTCCTAAGTATTAGAAAATACTTCATGTAGAAAGACTTGGGTCAAGCTCAAGGCTTGAAAATCTCAAGAAAATCTGACCTTCCTTCTTCTGTGTGCTTAGTTAAACTTTCACTGGATAAATAAAAGTACTTAAAAAAGGGCCTGCTCAGAGTTCAGTGGTGTAGATTCAGGATTATTGAGGCAAAAAAGGCAATTAGAGATGAAACACAGGGTGAGAGCAGACAACATGAGAAATACGTAATACAAAAAAAGTAAATGACAATGGAAGAAGTGTGTTTATTCTTTCCCTCATTTTGTTTCTCACTGGAAGGTTATCTATAACACTAGGTCCTTTCAGCCCAGTAGGGAAGTGGATAATTGGCCAGTGGAGGCAGGGAGGTGAGGTATTTCAAGCTGCCTCTGTTCCAAATCCGACACTGAGGGACAACTCTATCAATCCCCCAGCACGCTGGCAGGGAGGCCAGGTGGAGGAGCAGAGGAGAGCTGTCAAACAGAGAGGGATAAGCGCTTAGGAAGAGTGGCGATGGAGCACACCATGAAATTGAGACTTAGAAATATGGAGCCACTACAGAAAGACAGGGGGTGACAAGAACAGTATGCTTTTATTTTTGGAAACAGGAAGTCGAACATAGATGCACCATATTATCACAGTGAGGTGTACACATGCAAATACACAAGTATTGTACATGCACAACCCTCTGGAGAACATACTGAACTATGCTAAATCATTTAGGCAGAAATGTAAACAAGTGTCTCTAGTTCAGTGATGTGTTTTAAAGTGTCTCTAGTGCAAAACTATTAGTCAATAAACTTTTGATTCAGTGATTTGTTATGCAGGTATTAGCTTTAAAATATGATATGCACAATATTAATAAGATCTACACAACCAGTGCCTTCCATTTCATTTTTTCCATCCAACCAGTGTCCTACCATGGATATGACCCTGCATCTAATTTATATCCATTCAGCAATCATGCCGCAAGTCCAACATAACTGCACACTACAGTATAATATCTCAGTGGTAAGACTAAGTTCAAAGAGCTCCGTTTGCCACAATGAGCACTGCCCCACAAGAATTAAAAGGCCAAAACCAATTAGATTATCAACCTTCAAACACATGTAAACAATACAGATATAATACTTTCAGGCCAGAAAGTAAGTCTAGAGGGAAAAATCTGCATAATGCTTCCACATACTACATGACTGAAATCTGTGTATATGATTGTTGTTGCTGGCATTTTTAAAATACAAAGTCTGTACAGTTTGCGCCATCCTATGTACGTCTAACACGATGTGTGAATATGAGAATGGTGAGCTTGAAATCCTTGATATTATTCTAATTTTTTGACACCAAGTTCAAAAGTAATTATTTGGATTGATAACTACTCATGTTCGATTATGAAGCAACATTCAAAATAAGGAAATCCTAGGGACTAAGTAGTAAATGTTCCAGTCCAGCCAGGGCTTGCTGTCACACATTAACCGGATTAACTGCTAGTTGCTTAGAGTGGGAAATTACCATACCCCTAATTACTAGCAAGCAACCTCTGGACCTTTGCAGTCCACAGGTTGTTAGAATGTAGAGTTTTTCATAACTGGTCAGATAAAGCAGAGAGAGAACTTGGGCAAGTTAAAAAAATTGCCAGCATTATGGTTCTTATGTTTCAACTCAGTGTATATCATCTAAACTAATTACAGTCTGGATGGAGGGGGCTGTGTGATGGTGTATATGAAGAGTTCAGAATTCAAAAATGTGGTGGTGAATAGATCCATTACAGTGATGCCTTTAAAAATGACCACAGACCTAATACAGTGCTAACAGGAATGAAATATATCTTAACCTCACATAGATTATTATTTATTGCAATTCTATTCATTGGTCCTGTCAATTTGCCCACCCCTGCAGTTACATCACATTGATACGTGTGAAAATAGTGTTCAAGTTGCAGTAATCCATTGCCAGTGATTTACCTTGAATAAATGCAGTCAGCAACACTGCAGACCCATTACAGTTAGGGTCTTGTGAGAGACTTTACGGCCCACATCTTTCTCAAGGTCCCTTGGCAGTACACCCAAGCACAATTTTTTTTCCTCACCTTGGCTTTTTAGGAAACACACTATCAGAGAGAATCGATTTACACAAGCAGCCTGGTGGCTAGATGCAGGCTGTGATAATGGTCTGCTCATGAATGATGAAAAGGCCTGTGAGGTTATTGGATGCACTTTCTTAAGCAGTTGCAGGGATATCTGTGGACATAGATCACACACATAATAGAAATGTACACCTCTGGATGTCATACTTACAGCAGAGGCATCATCAACTCTGACAAAGCCAAAGTTTCAAGAACCAATAAAAAGCCACGCTACCTGCCTCTATCCAAGCATTAAATGCTTCAAGTGCTCAGTCACTGACATCTTGCTGTAATCGCATAGGCATTTCATAAAAAAGAGGGCATCTTATCTGTGTTTCAGAGAGGACCCAGTCAGGGCTGCAGCATTCATCAACTGCTCTGATTCATGCAAAACAAAGTTAGGTGCGGATACTCCCCGCCCCCCCATTCTCGCAAATCCAGGGATGCAGAGACAAATGAAACAATAACATTAGGTGCTTCTTGCAAATATAAAAGTAATACACTCTATAGGAACTAAAAGCACATCATACTGTCTCTTCAATAAGGTAGTGCTTATGAACAACCATATATGCTACAATCTCTCAAAGTCTGCGCATTTCCCCTACATCTGAGTGAACAAGAAACCATGACAAAAACAGACCATTAAAGTGCTGAACAACCACAAGATATTAAGATAATGTTTCCCACTTTACGGCTGATAAGAGGAACACCTTCCATTCATGATGTGTCCTGTAAATTCTAGCCTGTTTCTATCTTAGTGCCCATGAAAAATCACTAACACCAAAAACCCTATATCACATCAGCAGACATCAAGGAAATTACCCCAAGAAACCTCTTATCAGTTGCCTAATACATGTCAGATCAATATATTATATGGCTTCCCTTTTTGGATTACAGTAAGATGATAACAGTCAGATAAAAGTACACAGTCATAAAATTAATGCAAGTAATGAAGCAGGAAACATTTCCAAAGGAAAATTAGTTCTACCACTAATAACAAACTCAAAAATATCATCACTGAATGTAATTTGTGTAAATGTGTTTACTTATGATACAAAGATAATTAAATAGACTTGAAGCTTATGGTAAAAAGCTACTCTGACTTGGGACAACACAATACCAATTGCCTTAAGGGCATTAAAACATTTAAGACTGCAAAACTGATATAACTTTCATTCATTAAAGCTGTTAATGTTCACTGACAGTGCACATTACACAAGCAGTAATAATAATAACTTTATTTATATAGCACTTTTCTTACATAAACCATTACAAGTATGCTTAACAGTGAGAAAAGAATGCAAATACTTTTTTACGTTTAGGATTGTTACTGGGGCAGCACAATGGATTAGTAGTTAGCGCTATTGCCTCACAGCAAGAAGGGCCCTGTACCTGTGTGGGTTTTCTCCAGGTACTCTGGTTTCCTCCCACAGTCCAAAAACATGTATGTCAGGTTGATTGGTGACTCTAAATTGCCCATAGGAGTGAGTGTGAGTGTGTGAGGTTGTTTGTCTCTATGTGGCCCTGTGATGGACTGGTGACCTGTCCAGGGTGGACCCCTGCCTTTCACCCAAAGAGAGCTGGGATAGGCTCCAGCAGATCCCTGTGACCCTGGTTAAGGAATAAGTGGGTATAGATAATAGATGGATGGATTGTTACTGGCTAGATAACTGTGCATTGTGCTTTTTTATATTTTTAATGTGAATGTCAACTCTCTGGGGTTTATGGGGCTAGAGAATTTAAGCAGAGGGACATCAAACTAAGCATAACTAAACTGATAATGCAATAGACATAGTTATGATGATTCCAACCACAAACCTAGAAATCAATGATGTATTTAACTTGTGGAGCATGGGTGTATTAACAAGGCATGAGTAGATCCACAACATAGGAAACGCACTGATAGTCACTCTGCATTGGCCAGTCATAAATATACTGCTTTAACATTTTGCAGATGTACAGCAACATTCAGATGCTATTTGTGCAGGAATTTGAGCAGACACTGTTTTCTAACAGCAGCATGCTTCACAGGAGCATACACTTCAACCTCTTGTTCACAAGTTTGCCTCTCTGACCTTGTAAACTAAACTTGCACATCTTACCTTCTCTCCAAGGGCCCTGAGGCTGTCTAGGAAGCGTGGCCAGAAGTCCTTGAAAAGTGGCCGGTCAATTTTCTTCAGACTGTCTTTGGTGCTTGCATCCACACTCACATACAACTGGGTAACTGGCACCAGGCTCCTACAAGTTGCAGAAAACAGGGAGGAGATACAACGATAAGAATTATCCAGTTGGAGGATCAAAAAGAACAGTGATACAGAACCTAGAGGGCATTTGAAAAATGTAAGTCTCAGTCTCCCTCATTATCAACAAACCTTTACATACAAAACGTGAGAGCTCTCTGCAGCATGTGGTTGTACTCCATTCTGAGACCAGACAGAGCATTTGTGCTGAATATAGATTTGTCGCTGAGCCCCCCTCAGAATACCTTTCTTTTCTCATGTTGATACAATAATATATATGCAACAATATCAAGTCAAACACTCTATGCTCAAAGCAACAAATTCATTGCATAAGCAGATGCAGGCACAATGAGGGTGGTGATGTGTGATGGATGAAGAAGGAAGCTGTGAAAAACTATGAAGTGCTTCTCATCAATATTAAATAAGGAAGGACATTAACTTATTTGCATGTAGCTGCACACAAGCATAATGTAAGAGCAAGAGAACACAGAGTAGTAAACAGCACCAGAATACTGCAGTCACACAACTGAAACAAGAGCTTTACAATTTCATATGTCCTCAGGTGGGAGATAGAAATACTTGCTGTGCAGAGTGTAAATATATCCAGATACCTAATTATTCAAATGAGCTGTTTCTGGTGAATCTTGGTATACACAATGAAATGTTCCCTTTATCAAAGTACTGAAACAGAGACTGAATAAAGAATCACCTTCCACCTGTGTGATGAATAAACGATAAGTCAGTGTGTGAAAGGGTAGTTAGCTGACATATTTGATACAGTATGACAACTTGCAAGGCTTTCAGACACAGAAGCAGCTCTAAATGCAAGGTTGACTAAACTTCCAAACAGGTCAAAACACAAAAATCCTCTTCAGTCTAAGTTGGTGAGAAAAAAAGAAGTTCTACTAAGTGGCTACTAGAGATGATACATTTTAGAGTTGCAGCCCAAACACCTAAACACCAAGCACTTAAGTTACTAAATTTTTTTTTTTCCCACACAAAGGGATGACAGAGAGGTACACAGTTACACTGTTGTGTTGACGGAGTAATGAGTACAAACTGTAGTTCAAGAAATAGTGACAGTCTGAGGTCACATCACTGTGCTTCCTTTTCAGACAAACATTTTCATTGATGCTCACAAAACATCCTGCAGAAAGCTAAGACCTAAAGCCCTGTAAATGGAGACTTAAACAAAAAAAAAAAAAAAAAAAAAAAGTCATAGTCATAGTGGATGCTGTTAGACGCAGACAGCGGAAAAATGGGTGGGGTCTCTGTAGCATGACACACAGTTTTACTAACTTCCTGTGGAAAAAGCCTTTAATCTTTCCAAAGATGGCAGATTTCCCAATTGCTTTTGTACAGTAATAGCTAGAGCTGGCAGTAAGTGGTCCTCAGAGACAATGTTAGTTCCACTTGAGCAGTCATTCAAGCTGTTATTCTCCAAATCATCTGGCCAGGCAGAGTGTTTTGGGTTTGACCTCCTTAGAAATGCCCAACACCAGCCACCGCAACTGAAGTTAATGGAATTACCTTGTTTCAAAGCACTGAAACTTTATAATTAGACAACGTAATGCTGATTTGTTAATATACACCACAAACAACTCCATTCAGCACCATTATTCTGTTCTTTCCTTGTTACAGAATACACTGCACTGAAAATTGTTGCTGCTCATTTGTGCTCCCTACAATCGAACTTATTCTCTCACATATAAAAGAGAAAGTTTTGTGAATGTGAAGAATAAAAATATATTGGCAGGAATGTATATTGTCATGTATATGTGTTTTTCTTTTGTACCTACCTGATTTCCTCTGGAAACTGTGCATTGGTGACAAGGAAACTGGAGATGTGGTGGGAGTGGAGGAGGCGTATGAAGGCGTTGATTTCAGGGTACATGATTGGCTCACCCACCAGGGAAAGGGCACAGTGCTTGACCGCCAGGCCCTCCTCATACCGCTCAGGCTTCACACCAGGAACACCTGCACAAAGAGAGAGAGAGAGATCAGTGAGTGAACAGATGATAGTCCTGAAGTCGTTTCCACCTTTGACTCAATCAATATTTCTCAACAGTAACACAAGAGGCTTTACACATGGAAGAATAAATCAAAGTGTAGTCAATGCAAAGGTAGAAACCTAGGAAATAATAGCATGAGGTCAGGCTTTGAAGTGAGGTCAACCTGAGTAATTATACATGACCAAACAGGCACAAGAGAGATGAGTGGTGCTCATAAAAAATGAAATAAGGAGGGACAAAGTAAAAGTTTTGGGAGTCAGGCACAGGGCCCAGTTAATCTCTCACTCCCTCTCTCTGATGGTCCTAGATCATCCCACTGGTTTGGTGGCTCGAGTGCAGGTAGGTACTAAATGATGCTGGACAAATACATGCAGCATAAGGAGGCTCCTTAGGATGAGGGACAAACTTTACAGAGTTAAATTTACTATGGCTATCACACTTTAGGATGCTAAATTAAAAAAAGAAAATGTATTCGTAGTAATATAGTATTAGACAACTAAGAAACATAGCACGCTGCAAAAGCATCAAATGCTGCTGTAAATTTCTGACTCCATAAAACAGGGTGGAGGACTCAAGTTTTTATAAGTTATAGTTATGCCAGAGGAAACTATGATATATTCCCACACCACAAAACAATGAATTCATGTACAGTTTTACATAAATTAGATACATGCAGTAGGACTGAAAAAGACCAGGAGAGATAATGTAAGCCTTTAGTTGAAAATGTATATAAGTATGTAGGATTTGTGATTACATAATGTCTGCTTTTGGGATTTGGAGGGAAATGCAGATGGTGCCAAAGTGACAAAGCAGAGGTGTCATACAAAGCTGCTTTCTGCTGACAGCATCAAGATTTAGATGTATGACAATTCAAGAATTGGAGGTAGAGAAAGAGAATAAAGAGTAGAAGCTTAGGGGAAAACAAATTTCATACACTGTCAAAAGGATTTAATGTGATATTGTTGAGTAGATGCATCAAATCACAATTAAATAAAACATCAGACAGTGGCCATTATATGCTTCATAAATCTATTGAATTATAGATTAGCGTGCAACATTTCCTATAGCTGCACCACTGAAAGCCACATTTACTGTGCTATACTTCAAGGACAAATGACATGTCACAACAGCTACAAAAACATCAAAATGCAAACTGTCCCTCAGGAGAAACCCCACTTAAATCTGCTCATAAAAGCCAGCTGAGAAGGGCGGTGCATGTGTGTTAAGACAAGCATCTGTGTGTTTAATGTATGTGTTTGATATACTTTTTTTTTAGAATAGTAATGTGATTTTCCACTATATTCTTACACAGTTCATTATCTTCATGACTCTCTTTCTGAAGTGGATCACTCAGACTCTTTTACAGGTTCTATAATAACTGGTTAGAAACCACAGAACTGATTCATAAGATGATGCCTGCCATCAAAGACCTTTAGTGTCCTCTGAACTTGACTGGCAATACCTCCGGTTTGACACCATGACTAATGGAGTATGGCTGGAAAATCATTATCCTCTCCCTCACCCCCCTCTCCCTTTTATTTTGCTTATTCTGTGTGACTTAGGAAACACGCTGAACCCGTCCCAGTGGTATTGTTTGGAATCTACATAATGCATTCACATGTAAAATTAAAGAAGTAAAAAGGTGCTTGGATGAATGGGTGCAAGGACAGAGGTGCTGTGTTGCTGCAGCTATGAGAGTCACAGAACATAATATTTAATTCATGTGTTGACTTAGCTACAAAAGAACATCATCTTTCTGCTATGACAGGACTGCACAGACTACGCAGTAGTGGCACGAAGTAGGCTCAAATTCTTATGCAGCAAATTCTGAGCTATGGCAAAATGCACAAACCAATGAAATACGTTTCCAGACAAAAACTCAAATTACTACAGAGCTAGAACCCACCACAAAGAACAACATTTAGGTGATTTTACTGGCTCTTCAACAACCAAAGAAACAAACACTTAAAAAGAGTGAATCTCTCTCTCCTTAACCAGTTCTGTTTATAGTTTGAAATGGTCCCCAACCACAACACAAAATAAATAATAATAATTCAAATCAGATAAATGAAGATAAAGTTTCATGTGCGTCTTTCAAATTAACAATCATCACAGGTGAGATTTTTATTAGATAAACAGT
The DNA here is from genome assembly GCF_900324485.2 of Mastacembelus armatus. NCBI lineage: Eukaryota > Metazoa > Chordata > Actinopteri > Synbranchiformes > Mastacembelidae > Mastacembelus > Mastacembelus armatus. Next base: position 23,007,907 of record NC_046645.1, on the reverse strand, counting down.
CCAGTGAACACATCCAAAACCAACAAAGAGCTTTGGACTGGATTCCTGGCAGCAGGGCTCAGATTTACTCCCAGTTTCACTTCTCAAAATAACACTTAACAAGGAGATTGACAATTGCATTTAAAGTGACAGCTGGGAAGGGAATAAACTACATCTTTTAACACAGAAGCACAGTAATAACCTCTCTTTATAAACTGCTGTGCAACATTTAAAACTATTTGATGAGGCCTTTTTGGCAGGAGATCATCAGGTGGTCAGAGCTAAAACCAACCTGTTTATTCACACTGATGGTTTTCAGAGCCATTGTCGAGGCAGTTAATTCCCCTAGACAAAGTATAATGTATTATTGTTAACAGATAATGGAGTCGGAGGCCGCCTAATGGGATTTCATAACACAATTAAAAAGAAAAGTATTGATGATGATAAGAATATAGGCTTCTAGGATGTTTCTAATTAGAATTACAAAGCTTTGTTAAAGCATTTGAAAATGTACTTTCTTTCTGTGGAATCTCTTTAGTGACAAATGTGCTGGGTTTTTTTTTTAAGTTTAAGAGAACAAAAAACAGTTTACTGTCAACATAACCTTATGTGCCCTATTGTTCCATTGTAATCACATCAGGAAATTACATTTTCACTGATGAAATGCATTATAATGCATTATGAATGACTGCTCTGAGAATGATATTAGCTATGAAGTAGCCCTTTGAAGAAGATATCTCACAGAAGCTTTTAGCATTTGGCATCTATATCATTTCTCAGTACAATGGCTTTGCTGTTTTATAATGGGATCAGCAGTGGCTTTGAGGTTAGAGAGGCTGCCTTCTGACTTTAAGGTTGTAAGATCAAGCCAGACCTTATGAACCATTTGATGGAGATGCATATGTTTCATTCTTTAATGTCAGTGAAGTGTAAATTTGGTATATTTAGTTAAATTTGGCGACATGTATTAAATGCATTTTCTTCAGTACCATTTTTCATCATCAGGAATCATTGTGCAGCAGCAGAGAAGTCAGAAATAGCTGAGAACACGTTGGTTTGAGTGAGAACAGTAAGAAAAACTTACTTAAAAATCATGTTGTTTCTCTTCTTACAGTTTTATTGTCAGTGCAGACTATGGACCCCTAAGAAAACTTCTGAGACAGAAAAGAAAACAATAAGCTGAACTAATAGGCAAAAGAGTTTGGTCTTGGGGTTTTTCTGTGAGTGTGCTAATAATGCTTCAACTGGGTGCACAGCCACATCCATGTCACAAATTGGTGAAGTTTAACTGTAAAATAATGAACATGATGCAGTTGGGACTGAGGAAATGCAAGAGCTTAATGTTGTACCAGAACTGACAGTGATGAAAGGACCTCAAAATGCTGTTTGCTAAAAGGGAGAAATCTTACCTTTGCTGACTGTTTTAAATGTTATGTTTCTGAAAAACACACAATCACGGCAGGTTTTGTGAAAGTGGGCCTGACGTTTTCAGTATTTTTAGACAGGTTAAACATCAATGATTGTTCAATTTAAAAACTTACCACAGATTAAATAATTAAAATAAAGATTTTTGTCAGACTTAACTGTACAATTATTTTGTCATCAATCAATGTGGAATCAGTATTATGTAAATGTCATTATACTTTGACTTTTAAAGGTAAACTTAGGGTAAACTTACAGGAGCATTACTAAATTCTATCTGACTGAGCTTTGTGTATACAACCATACATTCTCAGTCAGTGCTGGTAGCAGACACAGAAAATATGTGCCAGTATTATTTATATAAATAGTACAAATGTAGCCCAAAAATGTGGATAGAGATCGGGCTAACAATTTTTAATTCCAATTTATCTAGAACTCTTTACTCACTTATGGAAACAAAAGAGGTGTCAGATGAAATGAAACTGTGCATGTGTATGCAGACTGAGAAACGACTGGTGAGGTAATTACAAAACAGCAGAAAAAAACATTAGCAATTTTCTCTTTTCTCTTCTTTTTCGTTACACATATAGTGTAGGCCTGCAAGAGATCATGAGCAGTAAGTTGAAGACGGTAAGAAGGCAAAGTGCATGTTGTGCATTTTTGTGTCCATGTTCATTCGTACAAAAGGGATTAACATCAATTATATGCATGCAACTGTACAACTAACGGATACATGAACTGTTCAGGCTGCTAGATATAGACCGAGATAGTAAAGGAGAGCACACGTATTTGCATGTGTCGCCTGCTAAAGCACCAACCTCTGAACTGTCGAATCATGTTCTGGTGTTTCTCCAAAGCATCCTGCAGAATTTTCTCAGCTGGGTCCATTTTCCAGCGCCACTCTGTGCCCACAGGGTTGGTGTGATGTCTGTTAGTGGGCACAGATAAATAGATAAGGAGACAGACATACAGCAATCACTCAGTTAGGGATGCTACTATAATTCTTATTCACTGCCCGTGGGAGCACCAAGCATCAACTGACAGCCTCTATCGATCCAACAGTCAGGTCATTTCACACAAATAACACAGTTAAAAAACATATTTCACTAGATGCACAGGAGAATCCTTCTAGCAAGGTGACAGAAACAGAAACAGAAATGTACTCAAAAAGTTTGTTGACAAACTGGAAATCAAATTATGTGGGCTCTGTGTTTTCCCACCATATAAAAACATATAAAAGTGAAATAATACATCCTACTGTAAAAACTGCACCTCCTCTGAGTGTTAATAACACCTTCTGACTGTCTGTGTGATGTCTAAGTGCAACAACACATCCTGAGGCATCACAAATTTCAGACAGTCTGTCACATGCATATGCACGCACTCATATCACACATACTGGCCTTGCCCATCAACTCTAATTCCACCTGTTGCTGCAAAGAGGATGGGGGCAGCTGCAACAATACATCTGTGCCCTGAAATTGCTTACTTTCTGTCATCCCACATCGCTGTCTCAAGAGAGACTGGCATATCTGTGGTGACAGGGAAGCAGTTCACTGCAGCACATCCTGACAGCGACCTTTCAGTGCCCAACACAGTAGCTGTTCAAATGGAACATGAGGGAAGTAAAAGCCCCAGTCTCTCACCAATGTCATGATGAATCAGTGTCGACCTTTAGGTCTTGCAGTTATGTTGACCATTAGTCATTAACTTGGTTTCCAGATAGAGATCATTGCTCTGTGACAGGGAGTGGTGTTGACTGAGGTAAATGAGTTACGTTAAGACAAGATGAAAGCTAAACATGCAAGCAGTAATCCATAAATGTTATAAAAACAGCTTCCCACAATTCCACTGTGGTTTGAGTACACACATGCTGAATTCTTAAAGTATAATCTTTGGCAACTAATTAAAGGTTTTGGTAACGTGACAGCAGTGCATTTTGCATTATTTTAAAAGTGACATCAGTAAAGCAATATAGAAAAATGAGCAACAAAACATACCATTGTAAGCATATCTCCTCTGACCCAAACCTTAGATATAGAGTGATCATTTGGGGAAAAAAATGAGGGAAAAAAATACAAATACATTTCACTGAATTTCCCAATATTCTCTTTCATGAGGCCACTACTGGCAACCTGACCGAGAGGACACCGAGAAGAACCAGAAACAGGCAATACCACATGTATTTTGTCTTTCCTAGTAAGGAAAATGAGAGCTTTACTTTGCAGTGTCTCTCTTCTTAAGGAACATACCTCCAGCAGAACACACACTTGTTGGCACATGCGAGGCTGGGAGTAGTCTCCATGCACTGGTGGGACTCAATGCCATAGAAAGTGTGCTTGTAACATCCTCCTCTCCCGCGCAGCATAGACTAACCAACAGAAACGACACCATTAAAGTCATTCATGCATTCATTTTCTCAAAATGTCCAGTGCTCTATAGAGAACAGTAAATTCAATCACCTTGGTCCATCGACAAAGCTTCACTCCTGAGTGACTTCCAATTAGCTTATACCCTGCAAACATGAGAGTACAGTGTGTGAGGAGAATAAGGCTTTCAACCAGTAAACACCTCTCTGACCCAGAACCACACAGGCCAAACTCAGCACACACTTAATGCACCAAGAGATTTTGTTTTATTTGAGTGGTATAGCAATAAAGCTCTGCTCAACATTCACAATGAAATAGTCATTCAGGCCTCTACTAAAGGCTGTTATACCTCGCCAATAAAGAGACTGGCAGCTGCTCAAGGGCCCGTCAAAGGTAGGAAGGAGAGCATTTCAAATTCTCCTTCTGTTCAAAGGGAGAATAAATTGTTTCAAATCACTTTCTGCTCCTGTATCTGCTTTTATTACTATTGGCCCATACTACTGGCTATAAATGGTCATGTCTGAGTCCTGAGGCTGCTGTTTTTATTTTTACACATTTTGCTCTGTCTCAAGAAAAACTACAACAGGATATTAAGATTGCCTCTAAGGGAAATCAAGAAGGGCTCTTACTCTTTAAAGCCCTAACGTTTATAGAGACTTTCTAGTTAAGCCAAGCAGCAGCAGATGAGGAATTCAGGTTTTTAGTTTTTATTCTGGACATGTGTCTATGTTCATGCTGCTACTAAACCCTAAATATCCAATTAAAAGCCAGCAGGAAATTTAGGTCAGGGTGGTTCTGTGCTCTCACTGCCTCAACAGGTCTCAGTTTTGGTGCTAGATGAGTGAAATACAAATGTTATTCAACAAGGCAAAGGATCACTTTTGATTTACTACATGAATGAAACAGTACTGTTCTTGTTCTTCTGATTGCTAGAAAAATTAATTGAACAAATACAAATGCACACACAGAACTACATTTCTATTTTCAAACAGCTAATGACTGCATTGTGTTCTCCTCATTGTGGTAAAAACATGCTGATTAGCATCAAATTGTTTTTCCACTTCAAAGTACCTCAAGAGCAAGTCTCTTCCTCTGACCTACCTACCTTCCTATTAACTGTAACACACATATAGAAATATATAATCCCAGAACTTCAAAAGAGTAAGAACCTGATAGCTGTTTATTTAATTATTAAAGATCTTAATGTGAGCAACAATTTCCCCTCTTCTGTTAGGGAAATCAATTTCCAGCACCTCCACATCCTGTAATGCACCAGTGGAGAGGAATGAAACAAAGTGAGGGGGAGGTGGATGAAGACAAAAGGAGGGTTTTCTATTCCTCTCTCCGTAATCCCTGAGAAATGACATCTGCTGAAAAACAAATGTGCAATGAATAATCTTACTTTGATGGCATCAGTACTTGACACAAAAGGAAGAAAATGGACTATTGCATTCCCCTTAATGGATAAAATTCAAAATAAAAACAGACTGAACATTGATTGAAAGCCTGAGACTCAGAACTTTGTTTCTGTGATTATTAGTGACCATCACCTCCTTAGAGAGGATTTAAATTTATTATAAGAGAAAAGCAATTTAAGGATTGCAAGTAGACTGCTGCTGAATACAAAAAAGTCCTTACTCATAGTGCTTTAATCTGTGAAGAACCTTATTGTGAATTTGCAGCCTGAATTGTCTGAAGGAAAAATTAATTGATCAGGGGGAGGATTTGTTTGATTTAAACAAACTATTTCAATTACAAACTCAAATGGATGCCAGTACATTTATTCCTTAAAGTTGATCATATAAATTTCAAAGAAAGATAAACTTCATTAATCCCCAAAGGGAAATTCTGTGTGTATCTCTGTGTGAATCTGCTTAGTGATGGCAAACTATTTTCTTAACACCACTTTAAAATTTTCTTGGCCATTAGGTGAAACTTTCAATAGATGTGTGACTTTTCCATCAATGTAACGCCAGAAAAAGCCTATACAGGAATTACAGGCTTCCGAGACCCAAAGTCCTTAAAACTATGCCAAAACTTTCATCCTTCATGCTTTTATTCCAAATAAAACAAACTGTCCACCAGGACTGACTGTTGCCAACAGAAAGACCATGAAGCAGGTCAACATTTGGGCAAATGAACCAAGGTCTTGCTTACCAAGTCCTATTTATAGACTCTTGTGTAAGCTAACAGTGGGGGTTATTGGCTGAAAATGGATGGCTTGTGGAGTGAATGGACTAAATAGTAAACAAGTCAAATACTAAAATGTTTCAGACAGTCAACAAACAAGACTTTTGCCTTTTGAGGGAAAAAAAAACACCAATTTACCAAAGCTAAGGGTTTAAAATGATAATATACTGTAAATACTGAGTCATTGTCTGCTTCAGACAACAGTAACAGTCACTTACTTTTATGCAAAAGGAAAAAAAACAAAAACAAAAAAAAATTTAATAAATGATTGAAACAGACACCTTGACAAAGGCAGCTCTGTAATTTTAAAAATGCTGGATAAAAAGAGCTATTGCATGTGTAATCAGAGATGTCCACTCAACCACACTTCTGATTGTCCATGTTAGCCCTCTTTCTTCTCAGGAAAGAGGACTAGAGCACCAGTTTGAACAACACGGTGTGGACAGTGAATTAAGACATTTAAGAACACTGCTGCTGACTCCTGCTAGTTTTGCTGAGGTTTTGGAGAGACGAGTGAAACTTTCATGACTGCACAGGAGGAGGCACAGAGGGTAACTGCACTGCACGGCATCATTAGGTGCCATTAGACAACACAGATTCCAGAGCTACACGTTTGTCATGTAGCACCTCGGAAAAAATTGTGCCAGGATGTAAAAAAATAAATAGATAATTAAATAAATAAATAAATTTAAAAACAAATCAACAGGATGCAATTTCAGCAGCTGATTAACATAACCCTACGTGGGGTTCCCACAGATTCAGTGGCTGCTTGATGTTTTATACACTGTCACATACCTAAAGTAAACAGTTTGAGAAGACACTCAGACACTTCTATCAGTGACCACAATAATGGGGAAAAAAAATTATAATAATCTAACTTGGCTTCTCCCCTGGTAGTTTGAGTATGTTTCTTAGATTTACTGCTAAAATTTCAAAAAATGACATGACTCATAATTCATCTTTTAAAGTGATTTACAAGTTTGCTGCCCTTGTGGAAACAGCTAAGGTTAATGATATGCTAACAAGCAGCTGGTGTACTAGGTCTGTAATGTGATTTTTTTTTTATTGCCAAGCAATGCAGCTAAATAAAATGAATATATTATCCAGTCACCAGTGACACCCAGCAGATGTTCCTTTGGAAATGGCTGAACAGTTTTTAAACATATATGATTCATACCATAAAATTCTATCACAAAGTCAGTTAGCTGTGTTAGTTTCCAATCTTAGCTATAACTTGTTTTTTAATCCACATCCCTTGTTACTCACCTTGTTTTGTCAGTGCTTCTCTAAGGGCCGGGGTGATCATCTCTTTTCTTTCGCCTTCATCTTCAATCTTCGTCACCCCGTTCAACTTGGATAGCTTCACCGTCTGGCCATCTGCTCGAACATCCTCTCTGCTCTGCAGAAGACACCAAACTCATTGTCAATTATGAGGTATAACCATGATTGTTTTGAGGGGGAAAAAAAATTTAAAAAGTCTGTTTTCAATATGCGATATTATACCAATCAAATAACATATCAAACATTTATTAATGGTTTCTATCTTTTACACCTTCTAACACTGATCAAGACTACAACTACACTAAGGTATGAGAGTTAAAGAGTTAAACAAGTGTCTATGTGACCCCACTGTTATCTCCTGTTACTACACTGTCACTTGTTAGGAGGTGGACAAATTACTTATTGGGTGACTCACGGGATTTCATGTTTTCTATAGAAGAATGCCGACAAACAGACACTGACCTGAAACCTGCCCATTAATCACCACAGTAACTGTAGTTCAAAAAAAAAAAAAAAAGAGCTCTGAATTCCCAGTGCTGATTAAATAACAGCAGTAGGCAAGATCAGAGTTTTGAAATTTTATGACTAGAGGACAGAGAAAGTCAATAAATACTGCACTGCCTTTCCAGACAGTATAGTTGGTTTAAGGACATTCAGTGACATGCAACAGACATGCAACATAAGGTCTACAGCTTTGTTAGTGAATCATTAGACTCTATACCACAACAGCTGTCTATTGTTGATGCTGCAGCTGCTGCAGCTGATTCACTTCGAACACCAGGATTACATTTTTGTAACATAAAGCATTTGTATGTAAATCTAAAGAAAATCTTAGAGATGTGCTGTTTACAAACACAAGAGAAGACACATGGGGCATGAGAACAGGTATTACTTTGTAGAAATGCATAATGAACAAACTGACTTCAGGATGGCACATCCACCCAATTATTACACTGCTACGATTGATTCAGCCTGTACACAGATATCTATATGGAACCTTCTAAACACAGCAGCACTCATAACGTGCTGATCCCCTGTCAGCAGAAAATGACAAATATTTGCTTCCCGTGCAGCTGTAGCTTTCTAGCAGCTCTATCTGTTCTATGCAGCTGAGACCATGTCTAACCAGTTGTGGCTCCAAGTAGAGCAGAGATTCGACACTGATGAAAGCAGCCAGTGACAGTAGCTCAAAAGGTGCAGCAGCTCCTTTGCCAGCAGAAAATGCAGTAAGTCAGTCATCATATTGTTCATCTCGTTCTGAGATAGGGCACAATTACTTATCTTGCTGAATAACATTTGGAAATTTAATTGATCTCTGGAAATTATATGGGTCGCAGCTTAAATTTAAAGTCCCCAGATATCTAAATCACCCTTCGAAATTCTTTTAGCGAATTTAGACCCCAGAATGGGCTGAAACTAGTTTGCCGATCTCAGCCAGCACAAATGTAAACCTTCGCTTACTGTATCCATGACATGCAAAACTGTGAAAGTATATTCAACACACAGCCAACAGTGCAACAATCTGTCCCTGTGGTGTTTGCGTGCAGCCCTAGCGATTCAACTGGCCCCAGTCTCTGGTTCCCACTGCTCGGCCTTCGCTGCAGCTTTAAAGCTCACAGACATCCAGTCATGTCCAGGCCTGTCTGGACCAACAAAACTGGGACATCGCACAGCACCGTGTTGTGCTCAGGAACTATGACACAACATGGGGCTGATGCAGACGGACAGTGCAGCGATGACACATAGTGCAAGCAGGTGAACAAGGGAAAAACAGAGATACATGTAAGGAATAAGACAGGGAACAAGAAAAAGAAGGAAGACTTGAAAACAAAACAAATACAAGATCAAAAACCAAGACAATAGAAGAAGAAAAATACCTACCCTCAAGCTATAAATTTGCTAAGGTATCTAATGTTGCATTAAGGTATCAATTATTAAAGCCATCAAACTGACATAAAGGAGTAATGACACACACATTTACATTTCAGTGACACATGACTCATATATGATGACACATGCTCTCAAATGCAAAGGATGGAAAACTAGACATCTGAAAATTGAAGATTGAGCAAGACCTTTGTTGACCTGTTAGAGGTCTTATTAAAAACTACTTTTAATATAATGCAAACTAAACTACTATTATCAACAAATGCAGAACGCAAAATGCACCAAATGTAAAACACAACCTGTGTCCCAGGAAAGGCATTTTAAGTAAAATGTTTGTTGAAGATACTTTAAATGATATGTTATCAGTATGAAACCAGACTGACAAACTCCTTTAACTGACACATTTAGCATACAACGTATTATCTCAGCCAATTAATTCTTCATTTTAAATTATACCAATACTAAGCAGGTGAGGTAATACAACAGCCCTTTTAAGGCATAGTAGCATCTTCACCTCTGCCTTTTTTTCCTCTAGACACTGAGTTGAAAACATGAAAACTGGGCACAGAGAGCTACTCCAATTAATGATGCATTCCACACTAACTCCTGTCTGGCAACAGCCTACAGCAAGAAATGAACCACTCCAGAAGAAAACAGAAGTCTCTCAGGACCAAGTTAAGATGCCAGTGGACTGGCACAAAATCAGTTACAGCAACAGCGGAAATGAAGCTTACTAGCACTTGGCAGAACAGAAACAGAACTTCAGGAAAAGATGCATAAAGGCTATTTATCTTTACACAACACATAAACAAAAATCTGTATAAGATTTTGTTTTTTTAAATCAGGTGTGATTAAGAAATGTACAGAGCTGCACATTTTACAGCTGAAAAGTAGTTAACTACTAGAAACTATGATTTTCAATCGTTTCATTGGCGTTTTCCTACTTGAATTTGTTAGTTACTAAGTAATACAGTACATATGCCCATAAGAGTACATCAACAATGAGTCAATATGAGCGAGGCCGATTTATCTGTCAGATATACAAATATTTAAGAGTAGCAGTGAAAGGAACATTTGTGATTGAACTCTACAAGGCCATGTTCTGTGCTATAGGATTATACAGTTGTGCAATGAATATTAAAGAAAAACAAGTAAATAGATATGATGAAACATCAACATGATCTGTAAAACTCAGTGCTAGCTTGTAAAATACAATAATCCTATTTATCAAAATAAAAATGGCTTGAGAACAGGCACCAAAGAGTATTTGAAGAAACTCATAGTAAAAGCCATAAATTTATACCACAGTGATATAAAAATAACCACAAAACACTGGGAAAGTAAAGGAAAATCTGTTTAGTGTCTTGCTGCTGTGCAGAGAATTCAGGCAGACAGCTTTGGGGGAGAAATAACTGTGTGGTGTTAAATGTCAGATGTTGCAGCTCTACCAGACAACAGCAGTTCACTCAGAGCTCTGAGCCACCTGCAACTGACAGTCTCTGCCATCACCTAGTGGTTAAATACAGCCAAAGTGATCTCCACCTGCACTTGTAATGAAAGGCATCTCAAGCAGAAAGCCCGGTTGATCTCCAGCTCCTTTTTAAACACTGCAACACTGACGTTTTATTAAGTCTTTACACTATAATGAGACAAAAATTTCAAAAAACCTACAACACATTCGGCTGTTCAGAGTCATAAAAAAAAACAGACATTGAACTTCGGGCTCTACAATGTAAATGAGATAACCAACATATTCCAGTCAGGAGAATTTCCTTGTTAACACTTCATTTGCAGCTTGACCAAATACTTCTTGTCCCTTGACAACAGAAAATGTTTAAGATAAAAAATTAAAAAAAAAAAAAAAAAATTTAAATAATTGCATCTTGCTCTGTGTGACAAAATTATGCAAAAACACCACTGACAGTGAAATTGTCATCCTGACATTCACATGTACTGACACATGTCAGCACAGTTTATATTTCTAAATCTTCTTAAATGGCACAGAGTAAATAACAAAATATGTTTGCAGCAGAAGTCACTGTCGATGTATGGAAGAATCTTCTTGGGGAATTTAATTACAATAGGACAACATGACTTCCTTATAAAAAGTAAATGAAAATGCTTCATAAATTTTTCAAAATGAAGTCTCTCTTCTTGCTTTGGAAAACTGTAAGTGAAAAGTACTGAACTTACCAGGATCCTTAAGTCATGAGCTGACATTTCTTTAAGCTTCTCTGCTGTGACCACATTCATGTAGAGTTTTACAAAGAGGTCTGTCTAAACATCACAGAGCTTACACACGAAACACTGTAATATTGATGACACAATCGAAGGGACAGGTCTGATGTTTAAGTCATGCTCCCCGTCTGTGTGAGACACGAGGAGATCGACTGTTGTCCTACACTGTCACCACAACATTAACTTTGTCATGAAGCTTTTATTATAACACAACAGGAGACACCTATGTGTTTTTGTAAAACTAAAAAGGCTTCAAACAGGGGGCACATCACTTGGTCTGATTTCCCAACATACTGGGATGACCATGTTTTTGCTGTAGCCATAATAAAATAGAATTCATGCTGTTATGACCTAACATTTCCAGCAGAGACAGAAGTTTGGATTTGGAAATAATGCAGACATATTAACGTGGCCAGCAGTGTAAAATCATGGATCAGTCATTATATCCATCAGAAACACACAGATGTGTATGGGCAGGGAATTTGTCAATTCACTGATATGCTGTATAAACTGCAGCACAGATGACATGTCTTCTCTATAAAAGGTTGTTGCCTTCTTGGCACCAGTGAATCCTTTGATTTGTCTGTTTCATTTTTACCTTTCCTCATGCACCATGTAAGTAATCAGCAGCTAATTTTACAGGTTTTCATGCAGACTTTAATCATAAAAGGAGGTTTCCCCAAGAATCTGACAAGTCAAAAGAACAGGTACATTACAGGGTTGGATACCTAGATTTCTTTTCCTCCATTTCACCTGCTCTCAGTGCTCACTTCCTGCCCAGGTCCTTATCCAGGAGCCTATAAAAAGCAATTGATAATGCCTCTTCCTTCTCATTTTTTCCGCTTTTCTTGAGTCACTTATTTCTCACAAGTCTGTGAAGTGGGCGTCCTTGCTATTACGCAAGCCTGTGCTTCTCGCCTGCCGGGGTCTGGTGTCTATCAACCCATCTGCCACTTCTCCTTCAATGACAGCCCTTTCTCTCTTTACTCTTAGACTGGACTAAGCTTAATGCTTCTACAACAGACTTTAATATGGAACACTGAAAATACACCTGCTAGATTAAGCATTTATTTACAGGTTGAACAAGCAGTATCTCCCTGAATGCTTAATTGTACACCGGTTCCTGGGACAGCTTTAGTGGTGGTGGTTTTCTGAGGCTATAGAGAGGTGGTATGAACCAAATGAATAATTCAAAGTTCCTTTATGTGCAAAATAATCACCAAACTTACCTGTAAAGGAACATGGAGAATGTGTGACAAAGGCCTAAATGCCTTACTAAAAAGTGCTGTCAGTGTGCTAGTGGATGGAGACTGACCTTTGCTTTCATTACACTGTTCATGATGCTTCCCAGATCCTCCACATCAACCACTTTTTTATCATCTTGCAGTCCAGACTCATCTTCATCACTGCTGGATCCTATCAGATCTTCCTGAAACAAAAACCCCAAAAGTTAATTAAAGAAAGTTAGTAAAAAAGGTCAGGGATGTGGGAGGACGTGAAATGATTGTCCCCAGACAAGAGGTTTACATGTGTTTTAACCCATAACACTGTGTTTAAGCAGGGCAGCTCATATGGAACACATTTATTGCACATTATTACGTCCACTTAGGCTGTGAGGTTAATTAAGAAACGCATGAGGTTGACTAAGAGGTTTTAGATTTACCACAGTGTGTGCCCTGTGTTAAAGCTTTGATAAAAAGCATAACCACAACAGTGAGCAGTTAAATCACGATGGCTACAGTTCACAGCTACTTTTGGTTCTGGATGAATGTCACCTCTGCTGAGTGCACTGAGTGCTGCAGACAGAGGGGAAGAAGTCTCAGCTAGAGTTGGCTCTGAGGTGCCGCTACCATGACAACTGGTCATCTGTGTGTGGTGCGATGTGTATGAAAGCCATTTTGTGTGTGCGTGTGTACGTATAATATCTCTGGGCTTGTGGGTGTGGGTGAAAAAAAGTGTTATTTTTACATTGTGACATGACGGACAGCGCTGACAGAAATGACACATTGAATGCAAGTCATGCAGAACACTTTTCTAACACCATGCTCCGCTTGAAAATGCACAGCATTCGTGCCATTAAATAAGAACCTGATAAACAGAGATACACCCCTCTTCCTGAGACATTTGGAGTCCATATCTGATTTTAATCACAGCGTTAGAGAGCAACATGAGGCTGTTAGCCCAGGTATTCCACTTCAGACTGCTGTGATAAGAGCAGCTGGATATCTAAAGCACCTTTCTGAAGCGACATCATCATCATCATCATCATCATCATAAGCCACAGGACATTTCCCTATTTAGATATCAGCTACTTTTCAGCCTTTTTCTTCTTCTTGACCTTACAACAGAAAAACACATCTGGAGTCTAAGTAAATGCACTAGCATTTGTGCACTAGGCATGTGTAAGGTTACAACTATCTTCTGTATGAATTCTTGCTATAGTGCCTGGTGATTTTACTAGAGACTTCATGCTGTTCAAACACTGATAAACACTATTGTATGATATTTTGTGCTCCGTTGCTCCTGAGAAGCCACACAAATCTTGTCTATTGAAACAAGGATTTAAGTAACATATTTTAAAACATAATGGAAAGAACACAGCCTCAGAGGCACTTTTAAATGAGCAGTAAACACTTTATCAAAAATGTAGATGATTGTGTGTTTAGGAAGTGGTTAGAAAAGCAATTCAGACAGGTTCTTTGTCCAAGAACAAGCACAGACAGCTCAGTGACAAAGTATTTGGTTGTCATTCCTGTGACATGGAGACGTAAGAGGAAAGTAGCATAGGGTTACATAACTAACTAGGGTTACATCTGACATACTGTGATCGATTTTTCTGTTTTCGAACACAGACAGGCACACAGTAGATGCCGTACATGCACCTGTCACTTACAACACATAACAAATATGATTCATCAGGCCTGTGAAGCAACACTCCTGCATTTTATTTATGATCTTTTATCACTGTGTCCATGTTAAGTTGAGAATAAGTGTTCCAATAGATCACCATTATTCATCAGCTGAGATGTGATAAGCAATAGAAAACACACCAGGTCATCTTTATTGCAAGTCAGAGAGCTGATCCAGAAGCTGTTGCTTTCAGCTTTTAGTACAAGAACAGTTGAGCAGGAGAACAACTTTCCCAAGAAACAGGGCTGAACACTAATCATACAACCTGATAGAGAACTTTCTAACCACTAAATGAACCTGCTGCTCCAAAGGATAAGATGTTTACAGTTTGCCATTAAAAACACAACAGTCTATTACCTCAGAGCTGTTATTCTGTAGTGCTGCTCTCTCCTGCTCCTTCCTCTGTCCATCTTTCCGTTTGTCCTTACAGGAGCCTTCACTTTTACAGTTCCCACTGCATCTCTTCTTCTCACCCTTGGCCAGGGCCTGTAGACGCTTCAGGAACTTGGCCTTCCAGGCCTGGAAGTCTGCCTGGACGCTGCCATTTCGGCTCTTCACCACATTGCAGTCGCCCTCCCCCCTGGTCATGATGCGCATGCCACTCAGCATCCAAAGCCACTTGTCTACATTTTTCCCCACCTAGAGGAGGGAGAGCAGGTCATACTTAGCTTTTACCATAGTTCCTGAATGTTGACCAAGATGACATTTTGTTCAGATGCATGTGATGTTAAACTTGAACATAGGTTACTTTTTTCCACCGTTGAGCTACAGCTGTCAAACATGCAGCTCTGGATAATCTTCAACTCATTGTAATAAAACAAGAAGCATTTATGACCTAATAGACTTTAGTATGAAAACCATTTCTCACCGTGTTATAGTGGCCAATATAGACAGAGTTGCCAAGACCAAACACTGCGTATCTGAGGCCTTTGAGGTAAGTTTTCCCATATCGAAAGTCCGTAGATGCCTCTTCCAGCCACTTGCAGAACCACTCAGCACTCTCTGTGGGCTGCCCATCAGTGTACGTGGCCACAAGAAACACGCAGACGGACTTACCGGAGCACTGATCGGACACATAAACATAACAGGAAAGAAAACAAAAGACAGGGGCTAAATTTAGTAACAGCCTCTCAGTCGGAACAAAAAGAGAATACTGTCTTACTTCTAAGAATATTAAACAAAATTACTTATGGAAGTTATGACTAACTAATTATATGCAACTGATTCTGCCTACTTGCCTCCAGGACTAAAAAGGAGAGCAGAAAATGAATCTAGAAAAACAGACATGAACAGTCCTGTCCCAGACCAAACAAACCAGCAGGTCACAGTCAGTGCCCTGGAGGAGTGACTGGCTCCTGTGGTCATTTCTCTTGTGGAGGTTTTTTCAGCACTGAGAACTGTATCACCATCCTGTTGAATAAATAGATGTTTTCTCTCCTGCTGTGTACCAGCCAGGCATTCTCCTATTCAGGTCTCAGTGCACTACATGGTGCCTGAGCCCACAAAATAAGAAGGGAACACATAAAAATAGTCCATCTTTCTTCAGCTGAGCAGTGAAACACATTCATCCTCTGTGCCACTTGTCTGAAGAATCAAATCAGTGAGAACTGGAAGAAAAGCTGAACTGGAACATTTTGAAACGTGAGGTTTACTGAATTGTGTGTTTGAAAGTTTTAACTAAAACACCAGGTACTGAGTTTTATTCTTTGATTAATTCTGGTCTAATCAAGTTACCTCTAAGTACACAGTGTAATTACAGTTGCACAAATAAATGAATGCATTAAGTAGTCACTTGATTTATATGTCAAAATTAAAGGTTAGGTCTAAGGAGCAGCTCTACAATTAACAGTGGTTTAGGTTCTTGTTCAAGGACACAGTTTCCTAAACTGACAGTTGAAGTCTGTATGTCTCTAGAAACAGCTATGCTTTGTCCATCTTTCTGCTCTCTACATGCAGACAAAGCATCTGGCTAACCTCATCAGCAAGTTGATCATCTGGGTCGTAGTCTTTCATGTCGATCACCTGAGCTGGTATCCCCAGAGCCTCCACCTCCTCGGCCAGCTGCTTTGCAAAGCCCTGAACAGATGGAGAGCATCAGCTGGTGATTATCAGACATCTCTGAATGTTCAATGAAACATTTATGAGAACCTGAATTCATTAATCAATAATCACACTACTAATACTAATACTTACTATTAAGTGCAACATTTCTGTTTACAATTCTTCACATGTGGTTTTGGTTTACTAGATTGAAGAATCCTAAATGAAATCCCACAGATCCTGTAGTATTATCTTGTCTACATGTTACCATCACAAGGATTTGGTGACATTCTCACTTAACAGTATCTTTACCTTTGCTGTTCCAGTTTGTGAGCCATAGAAGATCTTCACATCCGACACGTTCACCACAGCGTCTCTGTCAGAGCTTTTGTTGTTCTTCACAGCTTTGGACACTGAAGGGCTGACGTCTTTGGAGAAGCTTTTCTAAAAGCACACAGACCAAGAAATGCAAGGACAAGCACATTAAAGTCCGAAAACACACACAACAGATACTACCAACAGTTTCACAAAAATCTGCACTTTTAAAAGACCACCAAGGCATTAAATATGTCCAAGAGAGCATAACTCACCTTCTTCCGTGCCATCTTCAGCGAGAACCAGAGCCCAAAGACAAGAGCAGCAGCTGAATACAGGTACAGCCTGTTGTGCCATATCGACATGAAAGCCCTCTCACTGGGACCGGGCTCATTCTGTGAGGCTGGAGGGAGAAAAGGCATCAAACCGGCTGTTTCACAAAACTAATAAGCTAAATAAAGGTTTGCTGACTAACAAGTGCAGCCAAACGAAGAGACTAATCCGACAGCAACACAACAACAGACTTAGAGCCCGGCCTCGGGTTATTTACAGCAAGTTGAAGGCTAGCAATACACGTCAGCTAACAACGTTAGCAACGTAAACAGAGCGTAAAATTCGTTTCCAGTTCCGCTAAAATACCGAACAAGCTCACCTTTAGTTTCCGAAGTAGACACACGACTTACGACAAGCAAAACAACTACGAAAAAACTCCGCATCGCTGCAAGTGGTTTACTAAAATCCATAGACCTCAGCACCTGGTACTTTGGGAAACCATGTTGGTTGGCCAGTGAGGATTCTGGGAAGTGTAGTACTCTATAGTGTTCCTGTTACGTGCCAAGCAGTCTATGAGGCATTCAAATTAGACGCGTGTTACGTAAAAAATATGTATTATATAAAAAACACATAACCAGCAGTGTTATTCCGCTAATATAACATGTTCTGTAGTCTCCGCACTTATTTACACCGCTGTCAACTACTTGGTTACTTAACAAACTTTAGATCCTCCGGAATCTACTGTGATATTGGGTCGTCAACAATAATTAACAACAGTATTAATGTTAAGTGTCGTTATTTATTTGTCATTTTTATATTTGTAAGGTAGAACTTACTGCCGCTCAGTGGTCAACAGTGTGTAACAACACCCACGTTGATACAACATTTTTAGGATTTCTACCTTAAGACTGGTGAACTACAGGTGTAGTCCGTTACCGCAGCCGCAGGAAGGGACAAAAACGCAGCACTGTTTTCCCACTATTATCGCTGTAACATGGACTTAATGCTACAAAAGTGTTCGTCCCGTAGACCGCCTGTTGCGCCCTCTTGTGGTGACAAAGAGAAAGTCCAACTTGTATTCCGTCAAAACTACGTCACTGCAGGTTTCCGGCGAATGCTTTCAAAATAAAAACGGAAACCTCATTGAGACGGTTTAGTTTACCTGCACAAAATAATATTTAGTGAACTACAATGCAGTCTTTTGTGAATGTTTCATGTACCTTCAGTGTCAGTCACATTTAGTGGAGGCCACATCGTAACGTAAGGGTAAAAAGATGCGAGATAATTAATGCACAGATCCCACCTTTAGTCTCTCTCCTGCCTCAGGTGTTACGGAGGTTCAGGTGTTTAGTCAGTTTACCTGTGTGAATAGTGTGTTTTCTTCCCCCCAGTGGTCACAGAGTAGAACTGCAGCATTGAATTAATAAATTTAGCTTCAATGCTAATATGACAGTAGCATTTCCGGTGAATACTTTCAAAATACGATGACCCAGCCGAAGAGAAAAGAAACGAATTAACATATATTTATTTATATCATTTCTGTATTTTGTGGTTACAGGTAGAAACTACACACGCATGCATCGGTGTGAATAATGCAAATACTAGGACATTAAAAAAAGGTATGTTACTCTAAAGGGACGGAACTGTTGTTTAACTTGTGTTTCACACAGGACGCCTATTGGGAACGGATTGGGTACGCATCGACGGCCAGACATCAACAGTGTAATAGTCTTGTCGGAGTTTTCTGTCTTATTTAATGCAAACATGTCTATATTCACGCCAACAAATCAAATCCGCCTTACAAATGTGGCCGTGGTGAGGATGAAAAAAGGAGGGAAGCGGTTTGAAATCGCCTGTTACAAGAATAAAGTTATGAGCTGGAGATCAGGAGCGTGAGTAATGTTAAATGTCAACACCCGCACCGTTTATTTAGCCCACTAAGTAGTTACTAAAGCAGCGGGTTTGTTTTCTATTAAAGTGAACAGATATTCACATTTTTACCTTTAAAGTGTGAAATGAAACCCATTACACTGCGTGTGAGGTGGCAAACCTTGTGTTTTCTTCCAGAGAGAAAGACCTGGATGAAGTCTTGCAGACACACTCTGTTTTCGTTAACGTTTCCAAGGGTCAGGTGGCAAAGAAGGACGACTTGACCAAAGCCTTTGGGACAGATGATCTTACAGAGATCTGCAAACAGGCAAGAAGCTGAATGTTTCCCTGCTTTTCTTCTGTACAGCCACAGTCACACAGTCATGCATCAGTCATTGTCACTGCCTGACCTTTGTCTCTACCAACAGATCTTGGCCAAAGGAGAGCTCCAAGTGTCCGACAAGGAAAGGCAGAGCCAGCTGGAGACGATGTTCAGGGACATAGCAGCCATCGTCGCAGATAAGTGTGTCAACCCCGAGACCAAGAGGCCGTACACAGTCAGCCTCATTGAGCGAGCGATGAAGGACATCCACTACTCTATCAAGGCCAACAAGAGCACCAAGCAGCAGGTGGGGTCTGTTTCCTCGTGGTTATGAACAGCACAAAGCAGTGGGCCCCTAGAGACTGTTTTCCATCTGCCTGCAGATAATTACTAAAACCCTGTGTCAAAGAAGTGGGAGCTCTTTATGCAGAAGAGATCAAGCTGTGGGAGTCTCTCTGTTTTATTTTCTTCCACTCTCTTCTGGTCTTCATTACCTGGGATGATGATTCTTTTTCAGTAATTTCTTCTTCTTGCAGGCTCTGGAAGTGATCCGGCAGCTGAAAGAGACCATGGAGATCCAGAGAGCCCACATGAGGCTGCGGTTGGTGCTGCCAGCCAAAGAGGCCAAGAGACTGAAGGAGAAGCTGAAACCACTCCTGCAGGTCGTGGAGAGTGAAGACTTTGACGAGGAGTTGGAAATGGTGAGAAATGTTTTAAAATGACGGTGTGTTCGTCAGTGTGTGCTGCGGTTGGTAATCACAGTCAGATAAATTCAAATTTAAAGTTGTTGACTGCTTTGTCAAGTCCTGGTTTTAAAGTGGTGATACCTCTGCATATCTTTGCCTCATGTTCTCTGTCTTAACTGTTGCCTTTGTTTCCTCGCGGTGTCTCCTTCCTCCTCCTCCTCCTCCTCCTCAGGTGTGTCTGGTGGATCCCGGCTGCTTCAGGGAGATCGATGAGCTGATCCGCTGTGAGACTAAAGGCCGTGGCTCTCTGGAGGTTCTCAGTCTGAAGGATGTGGAGGAGGGAGATGAGAAATTATAGTAACCCAACCAGCCTGGACTCAGCACCTTATCCACACTGACATGCTTCACTGCGGCACACAAACCCAGTTAAAAGACTATAATTATGATCAGATTCAGATTTTAGCCAGTCCTTTTTCCAGCTGCTCTATGTTTTGACAGAAAAATGCTTTGTCTCATTTGCACGCTGGGGGAATGTATTTTTAAAATACATTTGAGCGTTGATGCTTAAGCATGCGGGATATTAAATAGTTCTGTTGCCTGAGGTTTTTTATGCTGGTACGTGTGATTCATTAACAGGTTGTTTCTGCCTTCAGAAGGTCATGCTCACCAACCCTACTTTCTTTAACTTAGATTTTGTCACAATGATGCATTTGCTCTGTAGAAAACAAATATTTAACAAGCATTTTCTTTTGTGTATATCCAAAGATTTTCCTGAAATGCAGAGCTGATATGAAAACAAATAAAATTACAGCTTTACTGAACACTACAACTGATCTAATGCCACTTTAAAACCACAAGATACTGCATAATATTCAAACCAGTACACTGAAATAGCATCCCTCTCAGTTGTATACCTTATGACAAGGTTCTGTACGGAGAAATGTACACAATCTTGTACCATCATTTATATTCACAGTAAAGGCTGTAGTACAATATTGCTTTAGTAGTGTTTTTTACATAACTGTGTACTAATGTACTTTTGTTTTTATTTTAATTACCATTACAATTATAAAATAACAAGGTACGTCTGCAGAAAGGTGGTGACGAAGACCTTTGGTATCAAGTCACAATGAAATAAGTGAAAAACAAACTAAACCTTTTCCCACATTTGACAGTTCTTGAGAATCAACTCTTGAATCAGAAATCAATTTGAAATTTGCATCTTCTGGGTTAAAAATGAAAATTGTGCCACTGCTTCTTTTTCATCATGCATCATTCATTCTCTACTTTTTTACAGGGAAACATACAAAAAAATTACATCAGTGTGTGTCATACAAGTCCTGCTCACATTACTGGCTCCTCAGGTGCCCTCTGGTATAATCAGTCAAACTATTAGAATACTTGACTAAAGTCAAATAGGTTTAGCAAACAGAAATTTCTTAAACATTTGCAAAGGTTTATTCCAAAGTGTCTTTGTGTGCAGAAGAATTCATCTCCAATGTAAACATGTTTTTTACTTTCAACAAGAAGAAAATTGGATTAATGTATCTGTGCAATGTGGTATTTAGTTACAGGAGCATCATTAACTCCCATTTAAGGCATTAAAATGTGTTTAAAGTATTAAAAAGTTGGATAATCTTTTCAGTCTTGTGGAATCAACTCAGTACCACCAACTGTATCAAGTAAATAAGTCAAAAATGTACAGTAGGATTGAATTGGAGAAATGAATATTTGCAACAATGCATTACAGTATATACAGTTTTACGTTCAGTAGCATTGAAAGAAACACAACAAAAAAAATTCCAGTTCCTACCTATGTCTCTATCAAATGACACATTACTGTACTTTTTAATGTAAAGTTCATGCTAAGTTAAACCAGTGTATCATTACTCAACATGTGCAGCCAAAGTGTTTATCTGCTATTAACGCTATCCACAGCCATTTCACATTTTATTTACATATGACATCCCAGTGCTCTCAGACAGGCCCTGGTCTGCGCTCATACTGGCTGTGTGTGAATGTAGTCCTGTTGATCCGGCTCAGAGGGTGATTAGCCTCATCCTCTAGATTCGACTGCCTTCCTTCTGGTTGCTGTGCCTCGGTCTGACTAGTGTTGCATCTGGTGGTGAGAAACACTCCTCCAGCCAGCATCAGGCTGAAGGAGATCCATCCGAGGTATAGCGCAGGTCCCCAGTCTCTCCTGAGCAGCACAGCTCCCTCCAGTGGCTGACTGGTGTGATGGCATGTCCAGGCTGTGGGAATTAGCAGCAGGATACCAGACAAAACAAAGAGAGCGCCTGAAAACACTTTGACCTGCCCACGCAGAGGAAACCACACTGCCCCCACTCCACCGATCACTGCAGCAAAAGCCCCAGCCCCGATGGATGCCATGATGAGTGCTCTCCATGTCCGAAAACTCCCAGAAAGAGACATGAGAGACTGGTAGAAAGAGCAGTGTAGGCTGCCATCATGGGCCAAGTCCCAGTGATCCCATTCTAGCCACACCCCGTCCCAGTAAGCAGGCAGAGTAGCTGTGGCGTTTTCCAGGGTGCCGCTCACCTTCCACAGGGCCAGGCAGCGTGTCAGAATGGCAGAAATCCACCCTGTGAGGGCCACACCGAGGGCAATGAGCTCCAGCTGCTGCTTCATGGCTCCAGCCTACCACTCCTCTCTACTGCAGGCCCAACTGCTAACCAGTAACAGCTGGCAGCAGAGCGGGGTGGGGTGGAGTGTTATTTTAACATGTGTGTGCATGAGTGAGGCAGAGACGATTTGTGTGTCTGCCTGTTTTGCATGTCAGTTCTGAAAAAGGGAAACCAGTTCTTTGCTATTCATGAAACTAGGAAGGCATGATATGGCTGCAGCTGGGTGGAGGAGGGAAATCCCTGTTTGCTTTGCCATGGTTTCAAAACAATCCCTTTCTCCTAGTTTCTGTTGAGAGGGAAAAACAAAGGTTCCACTGTGCTTTTCAGCCACTGGGTCATGTTTCTGATACAAACCCTGATATCAAGAAACTTCTCACTGTGCAGCTATGTGACTATGATACATCATTCCAGTGTAATGCTTTTCTCACCACATCATTTAGATGATGCATTATTATGGTATTTATTTTGAAATTCAAATCACAAACACACACTAACACGGCATGGCAAATGTTCTCTGTTTTTACTTTAAGGGTGTCTAGAACAGGAGCTGTTTATTTTTGTACAGTTTAGAAGATACACAGAGCATAAATGACAATGCCCAAAATAGACAAAACAGCCTGTCCCAACACGCAAATTACAGCACAATTAAAGTGATTCATCATTACAAACTCAAAAGTTATCCAAAGATACCCACAGAGAAACTACAGCCAATGTATATACTAACACACACATTTGAAAAAGACTGATTTCATGAGTTAACAATTATGGATTATGTTACAATGTTGTCTGGTTCCATGAGATCAATCACAATTTAAAAAAGACTCTTTCCTCTCTTCTACTCCTTTTGTCTTTTTAGTTTACTTTACAAGTACTAGGTAAAAACTTAACTTTGAACAATAAAGGTAGAAAAAAAAAAAAAAAAAACAGCAAGCACAGGCCAAACACACAATGTGCCATCAGACCAATGTGCTCACCATGAACCTAGAACAACATTTTAACTAAATCTAATCAAAACAAAGCTGAAACAAAAACCAAAACAAAACAAAGAAAAAACAGCAACAAACCGGTTACAGGTGCACCTGTGCAGAAAACACACATTAGAAAAAAAGCAACAGACAACAGGGAGCAAGGGGAGACACAGTACAGAAAACTAAAGCTGTGGTTCAGAGCTACTCACATTTTGACTTTGAGCTTTGAGACGATGCTCACATAGCACAGAAAGATAAATTCTCTGAAAAGAGCAAGCACTCGTTTGAGGTTAGTGTGGCCAAAGATGTTTATTAAAGCCAAGGTTTCACACACATTTCCACCAGCATTATGCATGTTTCATGGGTGTGTCCAGTAACTACATTTAGATCACATTTTATGGCCAGTTAATGCAGAAAAAGGCTAACATACTTCTTCTTGCCACTGTACATTTGTATTGTTGTATTACATCACAGTTCAACACACTGGCCTGCAGTCAGACCTGTCTGTGACATGTGTACAACACTCAACCACTGCCCCAAAGTGTGTGTTTGCTTTACACATAGTTCTTGATGGCGTAGCTGCTCTGTGTGGGGACCCTGGCCCGTGAGTTCCCACCAGAAGGGAACCTGGGCCTCTGTGGTGGGCAGCTTGCACACAGAATGGCTCCACCGCAGAACAGCAGCCCAGAGGTCACAAAGCCTATATATATGGCTGCTCCAAGCTCTCTCTTGAGCACCTCAGGGACACGTGGGTTGTGGAAGTCCCTGATGATGGAGTTGGCCGTCCAAGAAACAGCAACTATAGTGGAGAGAGATGTCAGGCAGAAGATGACCCCAGAGCTCAGCACCACCTGAGCCTTTATCCTTGGGTGGCTCAGGCAGTTGGTGCAGCGTGCTCCCAGGAGGAAAATGAGGAAACCCAGGCATCCCAGCACCAGGCTGATGCAGATGAGGCCACGGGCTGCCTGGAGGTCTGGTGAGAGGTCCAACAGTGCATCATAAAGCTTGCACTGCATCTGACCTGTGTACTCACTGACGCAGGTCATCCACAGCCCCTCCCAGAAAACCTGCATGACCACCAGATGGGTGCCGATGAAGGCTGTCACCTTCCACATGGGCAGAGCGCAGATCAGGATGGTCCCAGCTACGCCTGTCATGGACAGGCTGATGCCCAGCTCCTGCAGAGCCATGGCACAGCAGGTAGACCTTCTTACACCCTGGAACAAGATACACATGGAGTTTTTTTTTCACAATGTGCAAAGTACTTTTCACAGCATGTTTTGTTTATTTATTTATCTGAAGCTGAAACTTAATTATCGCATCAGCTCAGCATCTTGGTCATGTGACTTTTCATGCCAGCCTTTAACTCAGGGTTATGGAATAAAATTATATACTAAAAAACAGAAGTTATGACATGAAAAGATACAGAATAATGTTCTCTGTAAAGCTGAAGTTGTTTCCTGTAATTGATCCTATTAGATAAAAAATAGGGAATTTCCAGCCATGGAAGCAAAGGGCCACTAGGAGGCAGTATGGCTCAAAGGCTAAATGAGAACTAACTATATAAACTTAAATGGTAATTTGACTAGTACTTTGCATTTCCACACTCAAGTGCTTTACTCTTTTTTGAATATTCACGCATTCACCACCGCAATTATTATGATACAGTAATCGAACAGCTACCATGAGCCACTTGACGTTCAATGTCTTGCCAACATGCGGATTAGAGAAGCCTGGGCTCAAACCATTAGTGTACAACCTGCTCCACTTCCTGAGCCACAGCTGCCCCACATATTAATGTTTCAACTAAAAAAACACCCTCAAACTATTTCATTCTCTGAGGGTATAGAGGAACATTAACAGCATCACATGGTTTAGATAGACCCTTCAGATAACCCTCTTTCAGTTTGCTCAATTATATTGCCTTCCTGTAAAGCAGAATATTTATGACAGTGTTGGATGAAGCTTTTGCAGTAATGTTACGCTTTTCTTAACAGCATGAGTCACCATGTTTGTTCCCTGCATAGTGAGCTCTGGTAAGAACCTGAGAAACAGGTTTGCTCAGGTTTTGGTTTGAATACCTCTGGTACTTTTTTAAATGTATACAAACAAGAAGCATGAAAGAGAAAAAAGGCATTAGAACGCCATTTATTGTGAATAAAAGTGGAATTGCAAACATTAAAAACAAAAACACATAGTGTAATTAGTTTTTTTAAACTCAAACCAGCAAACATAGAAAACAAAAATGTTCCAGTAATTTAAATCTTCCCCATATGCATATTAATTTCCAAGGGTAACGATTGTATTTAAAGCAATCTTAGGCATAAAACATAAACATAATGTTGATCTTGATTAGAAGTTAAAGTGCATAGTTCCTTCATTGTGTTTTATAAGTATGTACCTTTTCTTGGTATTTCACAGCTAAAGATTCTTTCCTTCTTGAAGACAAACTCACACAGATATTAATACGACCTCCACTTGTTCCCTCAGAAAACTTAAATATATGTCTTTGCTGGTGTAGAAGATCGGAATGAATCCTCTTTGCTGTTTCCTCCAGACTTGTTCAGGAGATACTTCTCAGAGGGGGTCTCATCTTCTTTCTGGGGACAGGTGGCACACAGAAGCCCCCCTCCAATGACCAGCATTGCCCCGGCCCCCCAGCCAATGTACAGTGATGCACCAAGCTCTCGTTTTTGGGCATCTACAATCAGAGGGTTATAGAAGTTTCTTATTATAATGCTGGCGGTCCAGGAAACAGAGATAAGGCAGAGGATTCCACAGATGATGAGCATCACGCCTGCTGCCACTGAAGCCCTCGCCTTTGCCCGCTTCTCTGTGATGAAGTTGGTGCACTTTCCACCAGCAAAAGTGATGAGCAGCCCTGTGATGCCAGTGATGATGGAAACCACCACCAGAGCACGAGCCGCCTGGAGGTCCATGTCCAGAGCCAGCATGGAGTCGAACACTTTACACTGAATCTGGCCGGTACTCTGGAACACACAGTTCATCCAGAGACCCTCCCACATGACCTGCGATGTTATTATGTTGCTGCCAATGAAGGCAGTGACCCGCCACATGGGTGCAGCGCAGGCAATGAGCACCCCGATCCAGCCCAAAAGGGCCAGGGCACAGCCTGCCATCTGGACCCCCAGAGAGGCCATCGTCTTCTCTCCCTGGGTATCCCTGAGAAAATGTTACGAGCTGATCAGTAGTTTATGTGCATCTGAAGAAGAGGGAGAATAAATAAAAGGAGGCGTGAAAACCAAAGCCATTCAAGACACATTACAGGGCCTGCCAAAGAATACCAGCTGTGCAAGATGTTTTATGTGCAAAGACAATGAAGTTTGGGGCTTCAATTATTCTTCTTGGTAGAGATGAAGACTGTATTAAATATAGTTTTTCTGGTGTAAACAAAAAAAGTATGCATGTGACAAAAATGCCACCAACTCAGATATAGACAGTTTGAGTGTAGCGTGACTAACAACAGACAAAGCTCCATGTCCCCAAACACACACACATATTCTCAAGGCAAACAAACAAATTTGTCGTGTATCTGTGAGATGAGAAGTGAATTTGAAAATGAATATCATTTCATTCTCTGCTGATTGTAAATATGACAGAAAACATTTCAAGCTATTCAGCTTTCAAGCTTCTTTACAGGATGTAAAGAAAAAAAATCAAATGTACTTTTGATCTTATTTACTGAAACCAAGTTTCAGCAGTTAGTGTTTGTAGTTAGTGGAGGAATCTACTGTGACTGTGTTGTTTAACTGCCTGCTCTGACATCAGAGAGACTGTGAGTCATTGAGCCATTGCACCAGCTGTAACTGGTTCAGGTAGATTCTCTCTAATGGCACAGGACAGCATAGGAATGTGATACAGGGTGTGTTCAGGCTGCAGTGCTGATGTGATGATGATGTGTTTGTGGAAATGTTTTCACAACAGAGAAATGTTGGGGTATTTTCCTAACTGCAAAATGGCCCAAATATATTGTTGTACCTGCATTTTTCAAACACAGAACACAAAAGGTTTTTCTGGGCAAAAATAACTATTTAGGGAACAATCATAGTTTGGGCTAAAATAACTATTAAAATAAAATGACTATTTTGATAAGGTTAGGGCACATATCACAACAATAATGCATTGTTATTTGAACTTTTTAAACTTTTTTACAGAGCACCATTATTGTCCAAAACCCTTTTAAAAACATCACAGAGTCACACAGTTGCACTTAGTAACATGTTCCTGTCCTGCTGCCTTAAATACTCACTACAAAAATGTATTGATCCACCACTAAAAATAGTCCTTGCGAAATTTAATATGTTCATAATTAAATAAAAATATATTTAATTCATGAAAAAAATATTCTTTAGCCTTCTTTATTGAAAATACACTGTACACTGGTGACCTACAATTAAAGATTTATCATCGGTATGATGGGCAATGATGAAACATGGTGTTGGTCTTGTTTGTAACAATAACTATGTAGAATTACTAGAATTACAAGTGAGAACCTGAGGGTCGTTCTGATTATCTAAAAAAATGTGTTAATCTCTTCTTTATCCAGAATGAGGCAAAAACCTGCTGGGTATGGCTCTTCTTAGCAGTAAGAGCCAGTTCTGTGAACAGGCATTCTGTGAAACTGGTGTGGAACTGGTCGAACTAGTTCAACGTGCTGAGTTTCAGCAAACTGAATATGATAAAACACACTTTGTTTTCTGCTCAGTTATGCTTTACACTTTGTGACCTGTTTGGATTGAAATTTGACAAATTTATTCCCCATGAATATTGTTTCTAAAATTAATGCAGTCGCAAAGTTTCCTTTTGAGGTGTCTGTCTGACTTTTTTGGAAACTGGAATGACCAAAAGTTGAAGCAAGGTTCATCACTGGCTCATTACATCTAGTAGAATATTTCAAAAATGATAATTTTGAATTGTAAATGTGAAACATACTGTGTGTTTAACTACTTTGGGCAGACCACTAGTGAACTAAGTGAACATTTTGACAAAGAATTAGCGATTAAACAAATATTTTATTAACAATTAACAGAAATTTTCAGTAAACAAACTTTTGTCTGTTGTGGCTAATTAACAAAGATATTCGTAAAACATTTCATGCAATATATTCACAATATGTTAATAGAACTGTACAAATTCACTTCCTGCATAGCTCTTGATGACCATTAACATTCTTCTTGATGCACAGCATATAATATTTAGAAAACAATAAGGATTGATACAAGCTTAGTACAAAAAAGCCCTTAATCAGTCCAGGCCAAATGCTGTAAGAAGATTTTATTGTCAGCATAGCAGTTTTACACCACATGTTTGTAATGGGCTCCTCATTCCTGAAGAACCACTCTTTCCCCAATCAAAGAATTCTGATTTTCTCAGAAAATCTTCTGCTGCTTTTACTGTGCTATCAGAAACTCACAACAAAGGAGGATTACTTAAGAAAATCAAAATAGCTTCCAGTCTTTCTCAGGACAGTGCAGCTCTCAAACGTAGGCTCTGCTTCCAGCTGAGGACCTGGCACCGGAGTACTTGACTGGATACTCTGGGCTCTCTCTAGATGGGCAGGAACTGCAGAGGAGTCCACCACCCAGGATGAGAAGGGCAGCTGCGCCCCAGCCGATGTAGAGCGAAGCACCAATCTCTCTCCTCTGGGCATCAGTCAGGATGGGGTTGTAGAAATCCCTGATGATGGTGTGGGCAGACCAGCAGACTGGGATGAGGACGAGAACACCAGCAATGATGAAAGCAACACCAGCAGCGATGGCCACTTTGGCTTTGGAAGTTTGATCCTCCAAAAAGTTGGTGCACTTGCCCCCAGCAATACCCAGGATGACCCCAAAGATTGCCACAATGATGCTGACAACGATAAGTGCTCTGGCAGCCTGAAGGTCCTGAGACAGAGCCAGCATGGAATCATAGATCTTGCACTGCATCTGCCCTGTGCTCTGCATCACACAGTTCATCCACAAACCTTCCCAGATAATCTGTGCTGTCACAATGTTGGCTCCAATGAAGGCCGTGACCCTCCACATGGGGAGAGCACAGGTAATGATGACAGCCAGGAAGCCGAAGATGCCCAGGACATAGCCCAGCATCTGTCGTCCCATTGAAACCATGATGAGGTCTTGTTTGAGTCTCTTGGAACTGAAAATAAGCAGCGGAGTAGAAGCTGTAGAAGCAGGTCAGCTCAGCTCAAATCAGGTTGTAAGGTTGAATAGAGACTATAGCACATTCACTCAGTTTTAAGGATGTGCTTCTGAAGGTGGAGTCAGGATGTCCTTCCCTTTGACCTGAAACCAGTGCCTTGAATGTTTTACCCGCCCAACCAGAATCTTCACAGTATCAGCATGCAGACAGAGTGCTTTCGGTGGGAATAGAGCGCTACAGTTTCGATGAGATAAACATCAGTCTAAATGACTCTATGTAAATGAGGCCTGCGAGGATGGACTGCATTCTTTATTCAAACATTGTTCTACCTGTGACCAGCCAATGATTGTTTACTCGGAGATCAGGGACGACAGTCACAGGTTTCAAGTTTAAAAAAAACATCAACAATATGAGTGTGAGTATCACCGGATGGCAGACGTTAACGGGAGGAATCTCCATTTATGGTTCTATTTTCCTGAACATTAATTACATCTGTTTACTCATCATCATATATTATATAAATTATATACATACATTAAATATATATATATATATATATATATATATATATATATATATATATATATATATCATTTATTTAAACAATTCAAGGAAGCAGTTTATGTTTGTTTGATTTTTTTTCAATTGAAGCTGGAGCTCAAGCTGATCAGTGCTGCAGTTTATTAGGATCATAAACAATGATTAAACTGACAATGTTTATTTTATTGCAAAGATATTCTTTAATATGTGAGTATTATATTACATTATTATAGGGTTCAGCCTTTCATTCACTCATACACAAAGAGGAACTCTGGCTTTGTAAAAAATCAGAGCTCTTCTTCATAGATAATGACTCCACAAAGAGATAAGTGAATATAGTATAAACATTTTATTGAAATTCTTTTTAAAAAATCTCAAAAATAAATTGGACAAATTATTGGTATTTACACAATCCGCTGTGCATGACAAAGAAATAAATATATCAACAGTATCTACATTACAATATAAGTAATGTAACCTTCAGTGCACACAGTTATACTGACACAATATTTCTCAATATGATTTCAGGAAACAGGAAAGATTTCCACTTTACAGCACAAAATCAACCAAGAAAAACATTTAATGAATGATTTTATAATAATTGAAGATCACAGTGATTGAGTCAGGTAGTCTTACATTCCAATACTGTATTGGAATACATACCATCCAACAGAAATACATTTATTGTGGTGCAGTTTTAGTTTGTAGCAACAAAAAGTTCCCAAAGTCATCCCAGCAGAACTCTCAGTCTTTGTCCTGTGTCTGTCCCTTCAGTTTTTATGGGTACCGTCCAGCAGAGTATGTGGTTGGTGCTGCATATGGTTTTCCAGGGATGTATGTGCCTGTGTATTGTCCGCTGGATGGGGCAGCATAAACCGGGCCATACGTTGCTGGGTTTCTCACTGGGCCTACATAAGGGTACATTGCTGCTGGTGGGTAGGCA
Source organism: Mastacembelus armatus (assembly GCF_900324485.2). Taxonomy (NCBI): domain Eukaryota; kingdom Metazoa; phylum Chordata; class Actinopteri; order Synbranchiformes; family Mastacembelidae; genus Mastacembelus; species Mastacembelus armatus. The sequence goes on along the minus strand of NC_046645.1, from coordinate 22,976,868 downwards.
CCATAAACGGGTTTTTGAGGAGGACAGGAAGTGGTTAGGATGATCCCACCGATCAAGAGAACTGCAGCAGTGCCCCAGGCAATGTAGATGGAGGCTCCAATCTCCCTCTTCTGGGTCTCAGCTACCAAAAGGCTGGCATAGTCTGAGATGGTGACAGTTGCAGACCAGCAAGCAGGGATCAGGATCAGGATGGCAGAAACAATGATGAGACAGCCTCCTATGATCACCACCTTGGCATTCGATGCCTCATTCTTCAGGCAGCTGGTGCACTTGGCTCCTATGAAAGTGATCATGAAGCCAATGAAGCCGAAGATGAGGGAGAAGATGACCAGAGCTCGGGCAGACTGCAGATCTGCGGACATGCCCAGCACATTATTAATCAGGTCACACTGCATCTGTCCAGTGCTTTGCATCACACATTTCATCCACAGACCATCCCACACTATCTGGGCAGTCACGATGTTGGCTCCAATGTAGAACGTCACTCTCCACATGGGGACCCCACAAGACACTGCAATCCCAACTAAGCCTATGAAGCTTATGACCTGACCTGCTACTTCCTTGGCAATCCTCCCCATGGTGAAGAGGCTTCGTCTGCAGCAGGAGAGAGAAGTGTCACAGCTTCAAGGCCTGGTTCTTTTTCAGAGTGACACGACTTTCTCACTTGTTTGTCAGAGAATGTGTAGGAGGAGGGCTGTTCACTCGTTCTTCTGGTCAAACAAGATTCCTTTTCCTGGAGCTGGAGGAGTGGCACCCATTTTAAAACAATACCTTGTTTTTGCTCTTGGAAAACATATACAGATTCCCCTGCAGTTAAGAATGGCAGTATGAATGCAGTTACAATTAAAAAAAGAGAATAAAAAAACATGGAAACTTGAAATAAGAATAGAAGTGAAGTATCTTTGATACCCCTCCTTCATAAAGCTAATGAGACTATTCCACTATGAAGTTATTTGTATTATTTTATTATAGCCTAAATGTCTAAAAAGGCTATGGAGGTATATTTTGGTCAAAAGCTTACACAGAGACAGTCACAGTGTTAATGATGATTTTAGAAAAAGGATGGAAATTGTGAACTGCTCTTTATGGTTTGTGTTTTCAGAGGAGAGGGTTTTTGTCACTAACTGATTTGAAGGGTTAAATGTGTTTAGATATTCTGTTTTATCAAGTCTCCATAGCTGTGAATCGCAGTGTCTGAATTAGACATTTTTTAAAAGGCTGTAATTATCAACCACAAATCAAACAATAATAAGACACAAGGCATGAATAAATTGATCTTTTGTAGCAATGGCACCACCATTAGCTTGCAGATTGTGTTATATACATCAGACAGGTGAGGAGAGGCACAGAGAGCAAGTAAACTTTGAAATGATCTGTTTCAGCACTGACGACCATCTCCTGAGTAAGTTGTTGACGATCCAATTTGTACACACCTTCCTCAATAACCTGCATCTTTTTAAGTATATAACCCAGTAAAAAAACTTGTTTTGAGGCACAGTGACATGCAAAAATATATTAAATATTCTCTTATAAATCCAATGATCCCTTCAGTAGTGAATACACATCCTGTGCATTCAGTTCCCTATGGAAACTATCATAGTAAAGACTTCTTTAACCAGAGACCAAAGACCTTCGTGTCTGTTATATTGCAGTTAACTCCTCACTCAAATAGAATAATATGTTGAAAACAATAATCATCCATTAAGAATATGGTTTAATTACAGTAAATAGAAAATGACAACCTTCACAAGCAAATGTAAAATATCAAGCAGACAGAGGTCCATGGAAAATGAAAACACAATATTATGGGAACACAGCATTTTACATTGTTTGTTGCTTTTTAAAATGTAAAATTGTGTTTTGTTGTTGCTCTATATTCACCTATATTCTATATTCATTTTGTTATGCTCTTTAAGGTGACATTGAGAATTTTGAAAGGTACCCACAAGTAAAATGTTGTATTATTATTATTATTATTATTATTATTATTATTATTATTATTATTATAAATAACTAGCATCCCCTTTGGTTATTGAGGTACATGCAATCACTGCAAAATATCTTTAAGTAAATCTTATAAATGAAGGAGTATTTCTTTCTGACTGTTGACATGTTAAAATTTTAATAAAGCAATCATACAACATATATAAAATATATACTCATAAGATCTCTTACTGGTGTTTAAGTAGACAGCAGGAAAAGAGGAGCAACAACACTGATAATTGCATTGTTCCCTCTAGGGGTGACAGTCAGCAGACAATCCCAGGACCCACTGGCACAACTACAAGGAATGCAACCCTAGTTTCTGTGAAAAAAATGAGAATTAAACTAACTGTAGTCAAAAATCAGGACTTAAATCTGCTTTAAAGCTCATGCTTTAAAGCAGATTTTTGATTTTCTGTCAATATAAAGCGACAATTTCAAAGCGATTCCCTCTGTTGAAATTCCTATGATGTTGAGAGTCCATGTAGAAAAGATCAACTGTCTTATACATATTTTCTTGATGTGGAAAGTGAATTCACAGGCCTGAATGCAGGTACATGGTGGGGCTTCTCATGTTTGGGGGGGGCAGTTCCAGCACATTAGTCCTCCTCCCATCAGCAGCAGGGCCGCAGCAGCCCATCCAATATACAGCGCTGCTCCTAACTCATACCTCTGGGCTTCCATCAGCAGTGGATTGTAGAAGTTGGTGACGATGGTGTTGGCAGACCAGGAGACCGGAATGAGACATAACAAACCTGAGATGATGAACAGAACTCCAGCTAGGATGCAAATTCTCGCCTTGGATCGCGCCTTCTCAATGCAATTGGTGCATTTTGCACCAGTGACTGACAAGAGCAATCCACAGATTCCAGTCAGGATAGAGATGATTATCATGCCACGAGCAGCCTGCAGGTCCTGGGACAGAGCTAGCATGGAGTCGTACATTTTGCATTGCATCTGTCCTGTGCTCTGCACCACACAGTTCATCCACATGCCCTGCCAAATGATCTGAGCTGTGATGATGTTGGCTCCAATAAAAGCACTGACCTTCCACATGGGCAAGATACATGCCACAATGACCATTAACCAGCCAGTCAAAGCCATCACTATACCCATGAGCTGAATGCCCTGAGAAACCATCTTATCAGCTTTGTTCCGTACACTTTAAATGAAAAACACAGAGCAAGTTAAATAGTAGCGTGTATTTATGGGCTGCTGTGTGAGAAAAAGCTACACAGACATGAGGGTGTATAATTCCATATTCTTCATTTCCTACTGGCTGGGAAGAGTTTACACACAAACAGAAACCCAGTACCCTTTAGTAGTGCTGATCTGTCAAAAATCTAAAGAGTCAAGGTCAGAAAAAAATTTCACTGTCCATTAACCTGTTTCACTAACTCATTAACACTGAAAAGTAATGAATATCTGACATAGTTAAGAGAATAAAAATAACGTATTGTGGATTTCATGTTTTGCTCTTTATTTCATAATTATTAGACAAACTTTGTAAAGTTATTGAACAGCTATTTGAACATGTCGCGTGTAGGAGAAACTGCATGTTGTGCTTTTTTTTACAGCAAAAGGGCACTGTTGGACAGATGATTATTCAGACAGCAGGCACTTCCTAAATAGTTTTAAAACTTTGCACTTGTGAGGTAACAAGAACTAATGAGGATGCAGCTTTTGGTTTTCAGTTTATTTTTTATTTATCATGCAAATATAATTTCCTTTAAAAAGTCTTTTCAAAGCATCACTTTATTAGGATGATTTGCAAATTTCCTAGTTTCACTGATTTCTGAAAAATACTGTAAGGTATGTGCATCTAATCCTAACTTACAAATGTGTTACATTATGTTGTCTTATTTATCTATCCATCCCTCCCTTATCTATACCACTTGTCCTATCAAGTGTGATGGCACCTATCCCAGTTGACATGTTATATAACAAAGGAGCTTTTCATATAAAGTCTCAATAACTGTTTTGACACTTATTTTGTCTGTTCACACACAGAAACATTAGAAATTAGATTCTTTTGAGGGTAGCAGGTTTAAATTTACAGTATAATTAGGATTTATTTTGAGACTAACCAATATGTTGAATGTTGTAAACGTCTTTTATCAAATGTACCGTATTTGAATTTTGCTCTATATTAATTAACCTAACTAATCCATAGGCTGTGTGTATTAGAACAGTTTTTTTCAGATGTTTCCCTTTTAGTTTAAGATTAAATGTGTTAGTGACGTCATAAAATCCAGAAGAACACACACACACCATAATTTGTCGTTACTGATAAAATTTATTTACAGTTTGAGAAAGACATATATATAAGACACTGTATGATGAAATGATGTATCAAAGGACACAAATGAATGAAAACAAATGAAAATAAAAATACAATTCATCAAACTAACATGTTTTTTAAAAAAATGGAGTTACGGTATTCATGTTGTTCTGCTTTTATTTTATTTACAAAGTTATCTCCATGTGGTTCACATCTCTCTAGCTTGGCCCTGATGAGGCAAATCCTGAAGTGCTGCAACAACATGCAAAACTATGAGCACAATAAAATCACTTTGAAATTCAAATCATATTTAATGTGGTCATGTCAAACAATTTCATGGACCAAGTCTCGTTTCAGTCTCTTGGCTTCTCATTTGGCTTTTCTCTCCTCAGACGTAGCCCTTGGGTGCAGATGAACGGGGAGCTGAATACTTAGCAGAGAAGTTATCCTTGGGAGGGCAGTTGGCACAAAGGAGCCCTCCACCCAAAATGAGAAGGGCTGAGGCTCCCCAGCCAATGAAGAGTGAAGCTCCCAGCTCCATTTTCTGAGAGCCAACCACCATCGGGTTGTAGAAGTCCCTAATGATAGTGTTTGCTGTCCAGCACACGGGGATGAGGCACAAAATACCAGTAATGATGAAGATCACACCAGATGCCACACAGATTTTGGATTTGGTGCTCTCGTCCTCCACACAGTTGGTGCACTTGCCCCCAGCGATGGCCAGGAGGATGCCAAGGATGCCAATCAGGATAGAGACGATGATGAGGGCACGGGCAGCTTGGAGGTCCTGAGAAAGGGCCAGCATTGAGTCATAAACCTTGCACTGCATCTGGCCTGTGCTTTGGACCACGCAGCTCATCCAGATGCCCTCCCAAGTGGTTTGTGCCGTGACAATGTTCTGGCCGATGAAGGCTGTCACTTTCCACTGAGGTAGAGCGCAGGCAATGATGACTCCAATCCAACCAATAATGCACAGGGCGATGCCCAAGATCTGAAGGCCGGCTGACACCATGTCTCCTCAGAAAGCTTCTTCCAAAAATGTCCAATAAATGGTCCAAAGGTTGTGTCTCTGGAAGTCAGTAGAGTCTTGAGAGAGACCCAAGAGTAAATGTCTGGGCAAGGCTGGAGCAGGTCTTTTATACACCGCAAACCCGGGAGGGTTCTGACATGCACAAACATACTGTCACACAGAGATGTGACGTGATGACTACCCTCACACCCCCACTCCCATACTCCCCAGGCATGTGTCATCATGTTAGTTTTTGTCTCGTTGCAGGTGGACCCGCCCACTCTGACTCACAGGGACTGCGATTGCTTGAGTAGACTTAAAAAAATACTATCAACCCCACCCTCATGATCATGGTATTTGGCTATTTGGTTGCTTTTTTGTTCCTGCTGTTCCCTCATGTTTTCTGTCATGTACTGTGGTATTACTGACCAAAACTTGTGCTTTGCTGGTGTCAGAGGAAAATCAGCATTTTAGGAGCTATGAAGAACTGGAATGTTCTTCCAAATTGTTCTCAAAATGATTCCTAGTACAACAGATACATAAAAGATTTCACAGTTTTCATTAAAAATAGGTTTTGTCAGTTTCCTTACATTTATATTTGCCATGTAAAAAAAAGCTTTTCATAAGACACTAAACAGTCTGAATTTTTATTTTTTTAAGAAAAAACAGTTCAGTTCACCTCTTATCTGCTAACTGCTCACCCTTGGACTCTGATCTTTTCATCTGAGGGAGTTTCAGTTTTTCAACAAGAAACTACTATTAGCCACAGGTGAAAATTGTATGAATATCTATATAGGTACATAACATAATGATATCCTCTTCATTATTTAATTATTTCTAGGTCTTACAATGAAATGCTTAGTACACAAAAGGACTTGTTGGTATGAAAAGGACACAATTTGTTGAACTGAAATTTCCCTACAGAAACCATTTACAAAAATACATGACCAGTAGGTGTCAAAACATAACGTTGTCATACTGTCCTTAATAGGCTAAAGACAGCAGCGGTTTTGCTCCCAGCAACCTCAGGTACTGATTTCACCATTTTAACTAAAAAAGTACATTCTACACTGATTACACTGATTTTAACACACCTACTCATGATGGTGTAATAGAACAGCATCACTGACAGACAAAGGCCATGCCCACATAAACATGTCATTTGGAGACATTTGCTGGGAAGACTGATGCTGTGTCACACTGGTAGATGTTGCTTATCAGCAAACCCTAACTATGAGGTGTAAGAGATTTCTTGCACGCACAATGTATGGGCTAGTTTTTAGGAAAAGACAGTGTCGTTTTTTAATATGCGTAAGAAGAAAAAACATGAATCTCAATAATAATGCAGTTGCTATTAAAGAGGAAAATGACTATGGTTTCCATATAAACTCTGATTTTCTGTTTAGAATCATATTTTTTAATTTAGATGAGCATGTAGGAACAGAACAGATGTACTCTAGGTGAAAACAAGAGACCAAGCTGACCTTTGAGTGTTGTCAGTCGTAAGGATTGCAGCCTTATCCTGAGGTTGTTTATGGAGAAAAATGTGCCGACTGCAGTCCAGTTCTCCTTTGAATTATTGATAGTTTTCCACAGAAGTGAGAAGTCTTGTAGGAGGGAGATGTTGGAGATGCCAAGTGATTCCAGCAGACAAGACTGTTGTAAAGAGAGGGAATAGTGAGAAGGGGCATACAGACGTAGAGAGAGAATCAGATTGTTTCAGAAATGAATAGAGGCTGTGTTTACGAGCCAGAAACTGCAGTTAGGACTATAATGCCTCTATTTTATCCCAGGTAAGATCCATTAAAGCTACTTCAACCTGGATATGGAGATTGGGTTCCACATACGAGGAGGCAGGGAGGAATTTCCACAATTAAGACTCTGAGGAGAGATGGGTTCAGGGTGAGATTAGCCCTGCTGTCTTGATGGGCCTTAAAGAAGCGTCTCATGTTTTTAACAAATGTACATACATAAACAATGTGCCCATAAACATACAGAAGCATTTTAATTTAAAATGAAGGCATAAATTAAGTCAGTGTTCAGCTAATGACACATACATTTTACTAAAGTAATTAATGGCGTTACTGAACTGTAATGAAGAGCTCAAATTTCTTGTCTTAGACAACTGCAAAATGGAGCAGCAACAGGTGAAAGATATGATTCCAGGGAGCGTGAGAAAACGCCAAAGGCAGTTGAAGTAACAAGCATCAGCAGGTGCTCAGTGGCAAGTCCAGACTGCACAGTAACGGCTGCATTATCCTCAGGTGTCCAACCCTCCTGTTAAACTGGTTCAGGAGTTATGAATTTGAATGCACCGTTAAATATGCATACAGGCCTGCAGTGCAGTCTAGGATTCAAGTGTCTTCATTTGTCTATTAAGTTTTTTCCACTGCAGTTTTTTTAAACTTACTGAATTTTCCAAAGTTAAATTTATATAAAGCTAATCCTCAGAAATAAATCCTATCTACAGCAGGTGTGTATATACATACACTGAAACAATAGAGCTGTTTTAAATGTCCAGGCTAACTCACTAAGAAACTAAAATGTGAAATGTCCTATCTCTTTTTATTTGTGAGGTACATGATTAGAAACACATTTTTTTCTAATGTAATTGTGTTTCTAGTTCTAGTCTAAGATATCAGTTCTGTATCTTGGTAGAGAACTGTAAATTTCTACAGAAACAATTGTGTTGTTTTCAATGACAAAGTCAAATTTGTGCTATTTTTTTTTTTTTTTTGTATGAAAGAAACCATTTTAGTTAAATATCCTTTCTGGGACATGAACCTCCAGTTATTTATGAAAGCAGTAATGTTTTGTGATGTAATGAGAAATGACCCTAGTTTCTTTGTTTGGGTTTTACAAGAGGTTAAAAAAGTAGTAGCGGTTTCATGTATCAGACTGGAAAGCATGTGTGTGTGCCTGTGTGATGTTATCATAGCGAGCCCTGAGGCCATTGTTCAGGTACAGTCACAGTTTCAGTGGCTGATTTGAACACACTAGGTATCTTTTTAGGATCATCACAGTGAGTCACGCATGTTTGGGCATGACACATTATCACATGACACAAACAGGAACCTGTTGTTTCAAATGTCAAAATATATTTACATATATAGCAAATGTGATTAGGTATTTTCAGAAAGGATTTGCCAGATAAATATATAAAAGTTAAGTAGTTTAAATGTTATATGGGACACTATAAGCCACAAACAGCAGCTGTAGTGCGAGTTAGGATGTTAGCCGTGTTGGTTGTGAAACAGGGAGTGACGGAGGGTTTGGCTTTTGAACTGCACAAACTTTCAGTTCTTCATTAGTGTGTACAAAGTGATTAGGGCTTTCATGGCTTTAAACACAACACAGAAACAACATTTGCTTCCTTATTTTTATTATTTCTATGTTTATTGTTAATAAAGATGTCAATCTGTGAGTTCTAATTATTTGTTCTAAATAATTAACATACATTAGTGGTAAAACAAACTCAAAAACAAACACAATCTAAAGAAATAAAGGATTTAAACAATGAAACAAAGAATATTCTAGCAGTTTGGTAGTAGTTAGGACTCAGAGTTTACTTGGAATAATCAACGTACCTCATAAAAACCGGTTGGACGTGCTGCCTTTCCCAAGACAAGTGGATATTAGGCACTCTGCAAGTGGCAACATGTATAAGTCTCAGGAATTGGTCTAATCAAGTAGTGCACCTGCAGTAAATGTGGTGAACTCCCTAAAAAATGATATACAGGGACCAGTTATTCTGAGAAAATGATCTAGCCATTGTATATATCTTTTTTATCATGCAAACATCTTATAAATGCATTAGAACAATAGGAGACAAGCATGCATTACACATTGTGTATATAATATGACATATAGTGTTGTATGAAGGTGCAAATCAAAACCCTGCAAGTTAACAACAGGGTTTCATAATCAGTCACATGAAGCCAAAAGCAAAGACGTAATAAACGTGTTTCAGCTAAAACTTTGTATTTGGTACAATGTGTGTTACTAAATCTCTTGGAAAATCACACGGAACAGCATTGCAAAAGTCAAGTCACCTAAGGATCAGATTGAATAACACATTGTTTGAGCTTTAATAAAAAGGCATGTGATGTTATTGATGTATCTATGAAACTAAACTAATTAAAGGTTGACAATAGTGACAAAGATTTTGCCTTAAGCTAAATCCGTGTTGTCCAAGTGCTGTTCTGCAAACAGCCATGGAGTTATCACTTCTTAACATACAGGCCTTATATATTTGAATTATATGTTTGATAATAATGAATGGTGTTGAGTGGTAACACATCTGCCAGAATAGATGAATTTCCTCTTCCTTGTTTTCTGGGTGTTGTATGCTCAGTTATCCACTACTTTATATAGAGCATGTCTGCAGACACTCCTCCAGCAACAACTGGTTTCCAGGATGCATTAGCCAATCATATATTATGATTCAAGCTGTATCTGGTTTTATCTGCTTTTTTCTTAGTAATCCACAGCACTCTTAGAGCTGCTAAGACACCAATATATTTTTTTCCTTTGAATCTTGGAACACGGTTAAGGGACTGCTGCCAGCTGGAAAAGCAAAGGAACAAAATAACGTTTGATAGTTGAAGGTTTAGCACTTTGGTGGAAATTTCAGAAGTAGTTGATGAATTAATGTCATTTCGAAAAGTTGCAATACTTCTTCAAGTACCCATCCAACCAGCAAAGCTTAAATAATAATACAATAACATTAGTAATCTTTATTGATAAAGTGCAATAAAAAGATATTCCACTATTGTAAGATAAAAGCAAAACAGAAAAACAGTATTTGAATAAAAAAAGAGACTTAAGTTCTCTCCAATCAACAATAAAACTAAGCAGTTAAAGCCAAAATCCTAACACAGGGCATTTTCTGCAAATGCAGATAATATAATTGACAGGACGAAGTGCAGTAGTCGCACCCCCTGCCTGTAAAGACATACATTTACAATTAAATTTGCATGAACTATTACAGTTGCTTAAAATTACTGTGAATCTACTGAGTGTGTATGATGTAAATACCTATTACCAGAAATATAACACTCATTCAAGCTGAAGTTTTAAAAAGCCCCACATTCTGAAATAAATACATATACTAACGGAGTCTAATGGAAGAAATCCACATAACTATGAGATTCTTCTTAGAATAATGGAATAACTTACAGGCAGGTTTGTCTATGTTTGTGCGGGAGAATTGGAGGGTGTGTAAATGTGTATATGTGTGTCTGTGTGTGTGTGTGGGGGGGGGGGGGGGGGGGGGGGGGGGGGTTAACCTCAAGATAACAGAGCTGCTCATTCTGCCCACTGACCCCACATGGCCCCTGTTAATTAGAGAAAAGCCTGTAATGACAGGGAGCTCACCCGTCAGCCAACCTCAGCTGTGATGCTGTCTAACAAAGAGGATATTTAAGATATCTGAGGAGATATTCCAACCTGTTGAGGGTTTGCCCTTTGATTTGTTGAGTGTTCAGCATGATAAAAAACTGATCGGGAGTTAGATAAAGCTGTGATAGACTCATTTTTGAGACACTTGGCTATTTCTGTACATTTTAAACCTTATTTTACGTTTTTGATTGTATTTCCAGCGTAGCATTTAAACAGACTTGTGTGCCATCCATCTTCTGAGGTTCTGAAAAACGATCTTATACAAAGGGGGTATTTACTCAGGGGATTAGTTACACAGACGACCTACCATTAACTGCCAGGTATGTATTTATGGTTTAACGTTCACCAACGTGTGTCTCTTGAGGTTCAAAAGAGTATTATCTGCATATGCCAGGTCATAGACTCCCGGGGTACTCGTTGCATTTTGTTTATTCAAATACACAACCATGTACCTTCAATTTTAAGAAAAACATGTTAAACATGGAGAATGATAACAAAGTTTGTAACTTTATATATAGTGGGATTATGAGGCTGACTGGCAAAAACAAGGTCTGTTATTGTTTAACGTTTTCTTGCATGAAGATCTCATTTAGATTGTGATTCAGCATTTTTCTTCAAGGTTGTCGCATGTCACAGATACCTACGTTTTCTTGAATCCAAGAAAGGAATGCATGTACACTAGCATCTCAGATCATCAGTATTAAGCAGTTCTTAATTACACTGTGGATTTTATGGAGGGTAGGGCGAGGGTGAGTTATGAGGTCAGTTGTCAGATCAGACATCCACGTCTGTCCATCCAGTCTGTTGGCTGCTGTCATTCTGTTATGCCTTAGGGCAGCTCATATTTAGGAAGGGAAATGTTATGATTTATGTAGGGGATGAACAATATAGTATTTGGGCCATGAGTGTGAAAACATATTGTCATATTTAAAGTTATGAAATATGTGTTCAACTCCAGATCCCATATAATAGGGTATTTAATATTTATACTGTCATATACTGTCATATAATGTTATGTAATTTACAAAAGGTTTGCATTAAAAATTCTGATATCTACTGTGATACCAGTTCCAGGGGAACACAGTTTGGATTAAAATAATGTAAAGTATTCAAGTGTAATTTGAAGGTAAACACGATGCCACCTTAAACTGACTCCACCTTCTGTTGTCTAAGCTTTATAAAGAAGGTAGAATCTGTTTCTCCCTCTCTTTCTCTCCCACTAAAAGTCTTACACAGGACTTGGAGTCAACAAGATCCAATATCGCCTTAATCTCAGGAGGGCTGTGCCTGTGGACACAGAAGGCCTTTTATCGTGCAGCGCCCTGGAAAAGAGTCTTGTTCAGATCCTTATTCATCCCCAGCTCCAACTATGTACTCTGCAGGTCTGGAGATACTAGGGATGATTCTGGCTGTGGCCGGATGGCTCGGGGTGATGGTGGCCTGTGGCCTGCCCATGTGGCGAGTGGCTGCTTACATCGGTCAGAACATTGTCATCTCCCAGGTAATATGGGAAGGCTTGTGGATGAATTGTTCAGTGCAGAGCACAGGCCAGATGCACTGCAAGGTGCACGAGTCCATGCTGGGGCTGTCAGTAGACTTGCAGGCAGCCCGTGCCTTGGTGATTGTCTCCATGGTCCTGTGCATTGTGGGCATTGGTCTGTCAGTGGCTGGTGCCAAGTGCACTAACTGTAGCCGGGACGTGAGCAGCAAACCAAAGCTTGTGGTGGCTGCTGGAGTAACCTTTGTGTTGGCTGGACTCCTGCTCCTGGTGGCTGTATCCTGGACAGCCCATACCATCGTCCTGGACTTCTACGATCCGCTGCTGGAGGAGACGGGGAAGAGGGAGTTTGGTAATGCTCTGTACTTTGGCTGGGCTGCCTCCTGCCTTCTCCTTCTAGGGGGGGCACTGCTGTGTTGCTCCTGCCCACCTAGGTCAGCTACAGTACCGAGTGGTGGTGGCTCTGCGCCTCCCCAGGCGGGATATTCAGCTGTCAAAACCCTGTCAGTCAATGGCTACACCAGAAGAGACTATGTATGAAGATGTGAAATGAGTGCAAATGGTGATATGTGGATGTTTGGGGCATAGAGGTTAATGCAGCATATTGGACTGGAAGATTAAGTATGGCTGACTGATGCATGTTTGATGATGTCAAATACATCAGTACCTTTTGGATATATACTTTTTAGCATTAAAATGAGCCTCATTTTCAGAAATGAACACAAGGTCCATGCAGAGGACTCCAGATTAAAGCAATTTTTTACAAGATTATAAATAAAAGAAAAAAACTTGTTCAAAGCTTTATCTGTGGTTGGATGTACATTGTGTGATTCTGCATTTTAATGCCATATAGTTGAAAAATAATTAATGAATTAATATATTAAGTGTAACATAACAATTGCCGCACCAGTTCTTTGTTTTCCAGATTTAGGGACATATACCAGCTCTAGAGGTCAGCAGAGTCTGACCAATAAGAGTCATGCTGGTGCAAACCAAAATTTGGTATTTTATTTCAGTGTAAATGGAAGAAAGGAACAATGGGTGGGCTGTTTTAGAAAAGTACCATATGCTCCTCTTTCATTCTAGCCCATCCTCCATTTGCAAGAGGGAAACTGAGTCAGAGATAAAAGTCTCCAACTGCAAGCGGGTATAATAAGCACTGTAACTGAGTCCAAACTGAGACACAAAGACCCCATTGATCAGCTGGTTTGCAACTGTTTACCTTTCTTCCTGTGTGAGATTCACCAGAATAAAGTCTTATATAAATACTCAAGATTTTCCTATGTAAACATCAATATAACTTATAAAAAAATGCCTGTTTGGATCTGTGTTAAGGGCAGCACGGTGGGTGGTTAGCAATGTTGCCTCACAGCAAGAAGGTCCTGGGTTTGCAATCCAGCCTTTCTGTGTGGAGTTTGCATGTTCTCACTGTGCTTGTGTGGGTTTACTCCAGGTACTCTGGTTTCCTCCCAGCAGCAGCAGTGTAGCAGGTGGACAGTCGGTCTGCTGTGTTTGGGGTCAACAACGTCAATTGAATGAAAACAAAAATGTTAAAAGGCGATGGCAGATTTTTTTTATAAGCTGATGCTATTCAGGAAGCTGACTCAGGAAGCTTTGATTTAATAATATACTGCATGTTAGCAATAATCCAGTCTGCTGGATTATTTTCAGCAGCTTGAGTAATGTAATGAGCGTTGCATGGCAGTTAGTATTGCGATCAATACTAACACAAAGTCCAACAAAGATAGAGGTTGAAAACATTCCTTGTTTTCTTTCTTTTGCTTGAGAAATGAGGCTATTGAAAAAACTATAGACTTCTAAAAATACTGAAAACTCCCTTTGAGTGACCACAAACTGATTGCAGGACGGTGTCACTGAGCCCAGCTGTGCAGTCATGTGTTAACAGGAAGCGCAACAACCCACTCAAAAATGAAGACAAATGAAATGTACTGGGAGAGTACCAGCTCCCACTTAATAACACAACAGTGTTACTGAAACACTTACGGTACAAGTAAGGCAAGTACAAGTATGAGCACATTACTCCATGACAAAGAGAGTGTCATTTCCACTTAGGTTTAAACTCAGGTCTGTTGCAGGATGACCTTCGCGACCCCCCACCCGTGTGCTTGTACACAGACAGTGTTGTTTGCATTGCAGTTCCCACATGTGGTGTCAGTTATTAACTTCCCAGAGTAATCAGTCAGACTGATTAGTTGACTGAACATACTCACCGGGCAGCTAGGAAAAGCTGTTTTTAGTATCAAGTGACAGCACACACCCTAAAGTTGTTACATGATATTTCATCATCTTGTGGTTTATAAATGAAATCCTATGTGTCATTCTGAGATACACAGGATCAATATGCAATGCCAAAGTATACAACAAATGTTACTTGCTAATAACTTAGGTCTGTAATTTTATTAGAAATAGACAGCCCATACCAGGTTTTATTCTCTGTTGACACTTCTCACATAAACCTGCAAAATAAATAATATTTTCATTTTATCTTCGGTCAATAAAATATTAGAGCTAGACCAAATATAAACAGGCAGACCTTCCACAGAACTTGAGGTGATTTTTTAATTCACTGGAAAGTTATAGTGGATGTCACCAGACTGATGCAGCTACATCCTTCAGTCACAGTATTCAGACTCATTTCCAAAAAGCTCTCCTAGCCCATTTAGATTTCTTTCCCCACCTCCAATACAACCCTCCCTTCCTCTTCCTCAGCTGCAGTTCATATAAATAAGGTATCATTTAAGCAAAGTATGATTCACAACCCTTATATACAATCTGAGGTCTGTATGGTACAAAACATCAAATGATTAAATGTTTTTGTCAAGATTCAGTTCTGAACCCTAAACATTTTACTCATCTGTCCAATGAGAAACCTGCAGCAGTTGCTAATGTGCCCTACTTTCAATCATTGCACAGATCTTCACTGTGTCTGTTATCCTTTAACTACGCTAGACCTGAGATACAGACCCTCTGCTTATTCTCCCCTCACCCAAATAGGAGGGAGGGTTACCAGGGCCGAAAAAGTTGAATGATTAAGCTGAGGCTGTTTACATGCCAAGGCTGAGTTTTAACCGTTTGAACAAGGTGGGACAGAAGCCGATTTTGGCCAATAACCAAGTAACTCCACCTTTTTTTCTATAGAAATCTGCAGTTTATACGAGCACTCAGCTCTCCGGAGAAGACGTAATTTCTGACTGCAGAGATAAAGAGGACACCTGTGCACTTTAATTCACATATAGTACAGACATGCCTTCAGTGGGACTGGAGATACTTGGAGTGACCCTGGCTGTCCTAGGATGGATCTCAGCCATCGTGTCCTGTGCCTTACCCATGTGGAGAGTCTCTGCTTTCATTGGGGTGAACATAGTAACAGCCCAGATGACCTGGGAGGGCATCTGGATGAATTGTGTGGTCCAGAGCACTGGTCAGATGCAGTGTAAAATCCATGACTCCATGTTGGCTTTAAGTGCAGACCTTCAGGCTGCCCGTGCTCTCACTATCATCTCCATCGTGATCGGAATTTTGGGAGTTTTAGTGGCCATTACAGGGGCAAAGTGCACCAACTGTGTGGACGAAGAGTCAGCTAAGGCTCGGGTGATGATAGCTGCTGGGGTGGCCTTCATCGTGGCTTCTCTGACCCAGCTAATACCTGTGTCATGGTCTGCCCACACAATCATTGTGGAATTCTACAATCCAGTCATACCGGAGGCACAGAAGAGGGAGATAGGCGCAGCTCTGTACCTGGGCTGGGCTGCATCTGCATTTTTGCTCATTGGAGGGGGAATCCTCTGCTCCAGTTGCCCCTCACAACCGGAGAGAAGGTATGGGCCTCCATCAAAGATGATGTATATGCAAAACAGGTCAATGGCACCAAGTGGCTACGATAGGAGAGACTATGTCTGACCTGGGGGACTTGCTCTTCTTACACCTTTATCATCATGGGTAAAGCTGCTCATAGAGAACTGTAGAGAACATTTCTAATAACTCACACACATTTGTCTTCACCATGAAATGGAACAAACTCTTATATTTATGCACCGTATATTTCCGTTTGAGCAGATCCAAAACTGACTTGTCTTTGTTTTTTGTGTGCCAACTTTATGATGTAGGAGGCACTGAGGCTGCAAATATGATGTTAATGATGTCTCCCCTTTATGTTATGCTTTATAAAAATAATTGTATAATTTGAGACTCAAATGTAGAAAGTAGAAGAATCTGTAAACTTTTTGACTGTACTGACTTTTTAGATGCATTTTGTATATATTTTGCATATCAGTTCATCAGAAATGTTTTAATCCTTTCCAAGTTATTGTTTTCTTATTTTTACTTAAACTAATGTTGTTTTTTATCCTATTCATGGTGTTTTTCAGGGTGCCTGTTTCATTGTCATTTAAAGCTGAGAGCCTGAAACATCCAGTATTTGAAATTTTACAGGAAATTAAATAAAATTTGCTAATCAATAACTTTTACAGTTTATTTTTATAATGTTCATCAGCAAAAACATGTTTTAGCACTGAATTGTACTGTGACCTAGACCCTCGGATTATGAACCACTGCTGTAGGGAGAAATGTAGGCCATGGTAGGTTGGTCAGTTGTGCATTCACCTATTTTATTTCATTACAAACTGACACCTGTGGGGAAACTGAAACAACACATTAAAAAAGATTCACTTGATTGATTGTACAGGTGCACAGTCTTATTCCTTGCAGCCTGCAAACCCAGTCATTAGTCAAATGACTGGGAGTCTCCTTCACAGCACCCATTCACCTGGCTGTCTCCCTTGTCTGTTGGCTTTGTGATAACAAGAACTGCTGCATTGTCAGTTTCCCCACACTCTGCTCTCTGGACTGCCCCGGCAAACAATGGGCCCATTTCATGTAAGAGGGTGAAACTGGGGGAGGGGCTGTCAACACTGGACCACAGCTTTTTCTAGGTAGACAGTCCCAGCCCTGAGGAATTTCAAAAGCACCTTGCAGACAGAGTCATTAAGGTCCATCAAACACAAGACTGTTATTATGAGCCTGTTATTATGTAGAAACCTTGTAACACCAAGTGATTATTATATTTTGACTTCAACTAAAGGAGTTTGTTCACCTGCAAAGTTTTAGAAGATCCTTGGCACTGGCATTTTGGAGATGCATGGTTTTCCACAGTGATAAGAAGGTTAAGGAGTGTGTTACTAGGGAACATTCCAGGCTTTATTCATTTCTTTGGTATTTTTAAAAAGAAGCTGCAGAAAAAAAAGACTGAACTCATTATGATGATCAAACTACAAGTTGCTTTTTCAATGATTATTAAATGTTTAAGTTTTTTAATAAACTATAAATATGTTTCTTAATGATTCTGAAACAGTAATATTTTATTTACAACCTGTTTCCTTAGCATGATAAAGAAACACTTGATGATAAATCACTTTTACCTTAAATAACATTTGTAAACAGATTTAAGTTTTCACTCATAGTTGGAGTGTTAATCCACCGTAGAAGTGTTTATTTGGTTGTGACAACACATGCAACAGTGTTGTGCCCTTTCAGCCTAAAACGCCTCTTTGTGAAGCTCGTCATGTAAGTTGATAGCAGAGTTCTGCTTGTCCAGGTCTTTCCTCCCTGTTGGGTTCTTTACCTAAGGACTCACCACTCTCAAGAAAGACAGCTAACGTTTGCTTATTTCTTGCAGCAAGGAGAGTACCGACAGAGCCTGCACTTTACAGCGTCAGTCTCCCACAGCACTCTGTCGGATACTTCCCCTTCTCTGCTTTTTATTCACATAAGTTGAATGCACAGACATTACCAACCGATGACATTTCCTCAGATAATTCATTGTGCTGACCTGAGGCATATCTTGGTCGCACACATCCTGCTATTGTAACATTGTGGTTAACCATCACTTACAACATTGAAGCTTGAGACAGTGTGTTTCCTCTTAAGACCTGTAGTGCTTGTACATACTTTTAAACTGCAAAATGACAATCCTCAACACAAAATATACATAAGTATTTTATCACTCCAACACTCCCCTTTTGGTGATGTCAGCTCCTTCAAAGACTCCTCCCATGCACCTGACACGCCTTATAAAGGATAGTGGTGAAGCTGAAGCAACAGATCATCACATACTCACAGATGAGAGGTCTGAAATTAACTTAATTGCTAACTGACTGACTGTTCCACTCTGCAGACTTTTTTTGCGCCCTCCAGGTGTGACACACAGTTAGGAACAGAAGAGCAAGACGTTTCAGCATGTCTATAGGGCTGGAGTTGATAGGCATCTCTCTGTGCATTTTGGGATGGATTATTGCCATCTTGGCATGTGCCCTCCCCATGTGGAGGGTGACAGCTTTCATAGGGAGCAACATTGTGACGGCTCAGATCATCTGGGAGGGCTTGTGGATGACCTGCGTGGTCCAGAGCACAGGCCAGATGCAGTGTAAGGTCTACGACTCCATGCTTGCCCTCTCCCAAGACCTCCAAGCTGCTCGCGCCCTCACTGTCATCTCCATCCTCTTAGCCATCCTAGCCGTGCTCATTGCCATCGCTGGGGCAAAGTGCACTAACTGCATTGAGGATGAAGCGTCCAAGGCCAAGGTGATGATCATCTCTGGGGTTTTCTTTATAGTATCGGGGGTCATGCAGCTTATTCCTGTTTCTTGGTCAGCCAACACCATAATCAGGGACTTCTACAACCCTTTACTCACTGACGCTCAGCGAAGGGAACTGGGAGCTGCACTGTACATCGGCTGGGCAGCTGCTGCCCTCCTGGTTCTTGGTGGCGGACTCCTCTGCTGCTCCTGTCCACCACGTGAGACCAGGTACAATTCTTCACGAATGGCTTACTCTGCCCCACGGTCTGCTGGTGGGCCAGGGCTAGAAAGGAAAGACTATGTATAAATGAAGGTCGAAGAGGAAAAGACATTAATCTCAAACCTGCTCGCCACATCAAACTGAGGATGTACCATGGTATAGAAAACAAAGAGACTCCACAGTGAAGGATGTGTGTAAATTTGCCTTTCATGTTAAATATCTCTGAGTAATGCTCTTCGTTTCAGAGACTACAAGTATGCAAAGGAGATATGATGCTTCAGTGCATTTTTTGTTTCATATATGTTCTGTGCTTTGTCTAAAGTTAATACACCAAATGTTATCAACATTGTACAATTACAATCACAATTATAAAGTCCCAACTTCTTAATGTTTACAATATTTTTTAAACACCATTTATAATGAAGCACTACTGTGTGAAAAATGGAAGAATTGGATGTGTTAACTGATACAACATCATTATCAACAGCATTATGTGTTGCAAATAGTGTAATGTCTTTAATGACAGACGATAACTGTATTTAATGCACCTGGGTCCATCAACAACAATAATTATAATATCTGTATCGTATACCGCTGCACTGCATGTATCTCACAAGTGTTTTTAAAATAAAGTCCATTGTTTTTTATAAGATACAGACTGTCTTGTTTTTGATTTCAAACACAAACTACCTTCTGATCATCCATATAAGACTTTTTAACAGCATATTCTCAGTAAACTGCTTACAAAAAAAGCGACAGAGCGTGTTTTATGCAGGTGCATTTGTAAGAACACTGTGACATTCAATCCCAAGAGTTAAGTTACCTCCTGCTGGCAGCTAACCACACACTCTAAACAATTAGTCACAGGATCATTTAACTGGCAGAGGTGAGAAGTGTGAGCACAGAGGAGTGGGGTCATTCCAAACAGACTATTAGCTATTGTTGGTTGCTTGGTTGAGCTTGCATACTTCTTTCCAACACCCTGCTAATTATTTATACACATGCACATTCATTTGTGAGAGCTGCCCTGTATCACCGCACAGCTCAAGATGTGCTGATAAAAATTATAAAGCACAAGCACAGATTCTTTTTTGCTGGATGTTCTTCCCAGTAAAGCAGCTTACAGCATGTTGTTCCCACTTACTGAACCCTACGCAGGCAGTTTCCTGGATGTCTGTAACTTGTCTTCAGCCTCCCATTGTACTATTTTTATTTAATGATGAGATGCAGCAAAGCAGAATTTAGTTACAGTATCTTGTCTATGGCACATTTAAAATACCTGTCAGCTGGAATAGTCTTTCAGTGAATCTAAACACACGGTCACAGTCACACTTCATAAAGGTTCCAGCTTGAAAGATTTATAGACCTCTCATAGTAAATATGGGAGAGGTCCCTGGCTGCCATATCACATTACTTTCCTACTGTTGTAGCTTACTCCCATGCCACCAACAAAGGACTGATTCACACCTATTCATGATGATGTAGCTACAGTTTAGAGCCATTTAGATTTTAAGTATTTTTGTGAGCATATTGTGAGCATATTGAGGATTTTTAGCTGATGCAGAGAAAATTGGAATAAGTAAGGTTGGTGCATTGGTCAGGTATGAGTTGACAGAACATTACAGCCTCTAGCTGAGCTGAAATATCTGATATTTGAGACACATTTATATGCGTGGGTGGAAAGAGTTCCTGCTGCCATGATTTTCAGAAAGAGATTTGTAAAGACAATGTAACACAGGCGGAAATATCGACATTTGGCAAAAAAATAAACGTTTGATGTGTTTAGATGAAATCAGATTGATTAAAACTGTAATGTACAGTATGTTATGACAAATGCATATCATAATCATTTAAACTGCAATTATTCACATGCAGAGTAATACAAGAACAAAAATCTCTCCCACTTCTCTTTTTATTCAAGTTCATTCAACTCATATATTAAAATGAACAAATAAAAACCCTACTTTTTACTTGCATAGTGAACACACAGTTTCTTAGTTTCAAGTTTTATTCTGTGACTGAATGGTAAATGATTTGCTGCAGTAAACAGGACTCTGTAGGACACCAGTAACCAACACATAACTAGGCAAAGACCACAAAAGATGAAGAAAATAAACTAATCTGTTTCCACAGACCTGTGACGAGCAACATGATGGCAGAGCAGCTTTACTGGTGAGTGACATTTCCTGCATGTTGTTCCAGTGACTTAACATAATGATTCCTATATCAGTGTACTTCACAGCCATCCAAAATTACCCTTACTGCAAATCGCAGCATATCAAATTAAACACTTAATTTGAAATATTTAAAACAGAGGTGTGACTGAGAGAGACCAAGATTTTCATGAATTTCAAGAAAATTAGTCAGTGATAAGTTTACATGTAGATTAAAAAAAACTACCAAAACTATAAAGGAAACAGTGGCCTAGTGAACCAGAAGTTCCTGAGGCCATTGTGTAACTGAATCTCATCAAATACCTAAACCTTGGAGAGTGGAAAAAATGAAAGGAGGAAAAAAGGCCTTCTGTGAATGTCTCTGGTCATGCTCTGCTGGCTCTGGTCAAACCAGATCACATGACCGATACTGGGGAATGTGAAGGGCAGAGAGGTTGCCTGGCACCTGAAGTCAGACATAGAAAGCAACTCCACCTCCCTGGAAATAACACAGGTTCACTGTGTTCTCTCAGTGGGAACGGAAACACTGAGGTTTATTAACTGCAACATGAAGTCATCAAAATCCAGATCTAAACCACATTAGACCCACAGAGGAATGAATTCAGCCAAAATGTTTAAATCAAAACTATAGATTCTTAAGAGGTTCTTCTGTCTGTCCTAATGGATGAACATTTCCAACTGCTAAACAACTTTTTGTTCATATGAAGGGGTTTAATTGGTGGTGTTCACTCCACGGTAAAACCTAACCTGTATGTTAGGGAACACAATGTTCTAAAGCTCTGACACTGACTGCATTTATATTTAACATCTAAAACAGGAAGTTATTACTAAAACACTGACATGTATTTTTACACACACACACACACACATACACACACACACACTCCTACCTTGCCATCAGAATATGCTGACCAATCATGAAAAACAACTTCAGCATTTCACACATTGTAATTAACTTTATTCTGTGGTTACACCAAATGGTAAATGATTTGCTGCAGTAAACAGGACTATGTAGGACATCACTAACTATACACCATAGTTTGTTGTGTTGTTAGAAATTGTGCACTTAATGTTATGCAATCAATTCACTTTAATTATTTCTCTGTAAAACATATTAAAACTATCTTTTCAAAATGTGTGACAGATGTTCATATTTATCTGTAAATAATATATTTTTTGGGGACAGGCCTATAAAATTCTGTTTAGGGTAAATGTCTTTTTTGTAGTTACACTTACAACACAAACATTTTGTATTTATTATATTATTTATTTTGTGCACTTCAATTGCATGAACTTCAATCTGGTGAGTCTGAGAGACTAATTAATCCAGCCACAATACGCATATGCATCCACAATATGTCAGCATTAAATTAAACACGTGTGTTCATTGACCTGAGTGTTGCATTAAAGTAACTCAACAAAACAGATAAAAGTGAATTTAAACAGGATAAGCAGATTATCAGTTTGAGTACTGTAACTTGTCATTTCTCTGCTTGTTTGTTTTGCTGACAAAATGCAGCATCACTGTTGGGGAGCAAACAGATACTGGGGATCAAGGTGTAATCCCCATTTAATTTTAAACCATACTGAGGTTTTGTAGAGCGTTAACAGAGGATGATGGTGCAGAAAGGTATGTGACAGGATTAGTTAGGTCAATATGTACTGGCAGTGTCTCTGTGTATATGTGCATTTTGTTGCATGTGCTTCTAGTGAGGTGTCTGCCTATTAGCTCATCTGTGAGGCACATACTTTATGAGTGAATGTACCTGCTGATGAATCCAGATCCCTCCCTACTTTTCCAGCAATTTGTCTACGTTCTGAGCAGAGATAAGAAACACTCACTGTCATCATTTTTTCAGTCCCATGGGAGAATTAATCCGGTTAAGGCAAGTTTGGGGTGATGGTAGCCTAATGAGAGATGAGAGCAGGTGAACATATGAGGTTTCTGTGTCCAAAACACAACAGCACAACAGCACTGACCAACATGGCAAAATGTAGGTGAGCATAACAGCTAAAATTAAACAAGACACTTAAAACTAAATTTTGAGCTCACAACAAAATACAAAAGAAACATAAGATATTAGGCTACATGCAGGGTGGTCAGAAATCCTTCTCAGTCAGCTCTCAGGGTCTTCATGTTCCAGTTTAGAGAAGACTATCAGACATTCCTCTACCTGATTCATGGAACAAAGGAGCAGAGAGTAAAACCAATACATCACACTATGGCACCATAGAACTGCTCCCCAAGAAACAGAGAAAAATGTTCTGCTGCCACCAACTGGTCATGCTAAAAATCTGTTGCTGCAGTGTCGTTGAAAAGGTGTGGGCATACATAGACATTTAATGACTAAAATGACTAAAATGACTAAAATTACAACAAAATTTGAAAATCTTGAAAGTCTATTTACATGAAATGTGAATTAACTAGATTTTGAAGGCAAAGCAGTGTACACCTGTGAAATTGGAAACTGGATATGAAAATGAATGATCAAATAGTATGAACTGCCTCTTTTTAAAAGTTCACTGTCTAACCACTAGGGGGCACTGATATCTACTAAATAAAATAGACCCTGAAATTGCAGTGCTGATAGTATGAATGACAAAATTATGTTTTATGAAGAAGAGTTTAGGCTGAAAATCATTGACATGAAGTCATAAATATAAGTAAATGTGTCAGTCAGTATGTGTCATTATCATGGTTAGACAATTTAATTGGTGTGTAATGTTGGGACAAGAACTACACCTGTGTCCCCCTGAGTTGGTTTATTTGAAGAGATCAGTCAGTGGCCTAATGAAGATTCTATACTTTTATTGTTTCCACAGCAAAACAGATTACATGAGCAAATACAGTCAGATATATCTGGAGTTCTGTGACACTATTTCTAATGCATGTAGCCACAGAACTGAAAACAAGGAAACACACAGTGGTTATATAGTCTGATTACGCCCTTCTCAACTGTAACTCTTGCTGCTCAGCCTGTTCCCATATATGGCCTTTACACCAGTATATGCTCAGTAATATTTCACTTCCCATATATGGTCTTTACACCAGTGATTACAATAATTCAATCTTTTATCTTTGACCCCTCACAGTAAAAAGAAATATTACCACATATGAGTGAATAAAGTAAAAAGTTAACCAGTCCAAACAAATTCAATTTAATTCATTTTACTCTTTTTTTATTTTATGCTTATATGTTTATTTTACAGTTTATTACCTGAATTGTAATTCCTAGATTTCCTTTTTGTGTCAGATTAAAAGTTTATTACATAAATACATAATAAAACATGGCAAATTGCATAAAAGTATACTGATCTTAAATGGATTCAATATTCCACCATGCATCCTGTAGAATACAGTAAGATCTTTGGTTATGTAAAACTTTGACAAATTACAATCTAATCCTCTTGACAGCACCATAAGCCCCCAAACAATAATCACTGTTAGACAGCAACTTTACTAATTATGTCAATAAAAGTCTTAAGAAGCTTCGCTATGACTACCTGTTCAATTGTGTTTTGTGTAAACAGAAGAAATGGCCTCTGCAGTGATATAACATTCTGAGATTTATCATATTTCTTTAACTGCACCTCATAGATTTTTTTCATTAAGATCAGCAAAATGTGCGCCAAATTATTGCCACTCCAAATTTGTCTGACTAAAAAAGAATAAATTTGCAACAAGAAATATTTAAGATAGATCATTAAAGGAATAAACATGTCTGCCCCAATACATTTCTCTATGCAAATATTTGTTTGTTTGTTTTTTACAATAAAACCTGAGAGTTTTAATAAAATATGACATGACATACTTTTCTAAAAGAAGACTAACTATTATGGCGTAATTAGATGAGAATTTGATGTGAAGTGACCTGACATTAGAAGACATAAACATTTTGGTCAATGTTTTTATCAAAACAGCTTCAGACAACACATTGTTTTATTTCACAGTTTATGATATTGTATGGGCAAAATACTAACATTATATTCACACCTGTGCGTTTGGCCTGTATAATATGACTTCATTTCATCTCCATTTCCTTAGCAATCCATAAAACCTAACCCTCCTCAGGATGCAAAATATGAAAATAATAAATATAAAACTGCTGGAAGAACATAAAAATCTCATTATTTGCTCTTGTCATTTTCTTCTACCACTATCATCTCTCTAACACTGTGTGATACATAGAAAGTGCTAATGACATGGTGTGTTGGTGTGGTGTTGTGTAAAATGTCAATAATTGAAATCATGTTACATGCTACATGCAGTAACACACATTAACTCTCTGGTCTGATGGTCACTGTTGGAGAACATCAAATACAGAAATATGGGTTCACAAACACACAAACACACAAATATAGCACGTTTTAAAATCTGTGTATGATCCTTACTCGCTGACAGATTTATGTTGGGTTTTAAAACAACATCTATTGATGGGGAACATCGTGTCGCTATGTGTGGTTTTGTTTTCTATCAACCTATAATCCTCTTATTTTCATTAGGCACTTATTTGTATCATATCTTGCAAGCAGACCCTACTGCAGCTGTCTTTATTCATCTTCAGTCACATTTTTAGCCAACCTGCATTATTAACTATTTTAAGTTACTCAGAAATTTTATCTTTTCATACATTTGCCATGTTACTTTTTAAAACCTATTCCTCTGTCAGTTGGTGGCCATTTCATTTCTTCCTTCAGGCTCAGTAAAGAGGAAATTAATGATTTGAAGAAGATGATGTGGCACTAATTTCAAAGTGATAAGGTAGTTTTCACATGTATTTGTTGAGAACTTAGTAGGTAATATAGGAAGGAGTGCGGTAGAACCACAAACAGTGAAGGTTTTGCATTATAGCATTTAGCTTTGGACTGAAATCAGGACTGTGCAGCTTTATTTGTTGATTTGTTGATCATTCAAAGTTACTTTAATTAGGATTTAATTATTTAATGAAGGATTTATTTATCAGTCGTGTAAGGATCTGTGTGTAAGAGTTAATTTTGATAATGGAGTACCTCAAGGCTCTGTGTTCAGCCACTTTTAATTCTTTTAATACCTAAAAAACTGATGTGTTGTTGTTGGAGGAGCATCAGCTCCAGGGCAAGACAATGAAATACAGAACTCCCATATTATTAGCTGCACAAGTAGCATATGTTGCTTCTTAGAGTGTATAACATGAATATTAATGTTGATATTAATATTAACATTAATATATTAATATCAACATCACCATTATTATTACTTTAGTGTTGTTATTTCTCTGGTTGGTGAAAATGAATGAGTGAGGAGCTGTTTTAAATAGATAGGACCCAAAACTCCCATTTGGAGGCTAAACACCATAACATCTTTCTTCAGTGCGTGAGAGAGAGGGAGAGGGGAGGAGGGAGAGAGAGGTCTGGTCTCTTTCTATCCAGCCTTATAGTAAACCTGCAGCATTTCTACAGCATGACCGCTCTTTAATGATCGCATTACTTGACTGGCCGCTTCGGGACACTACCGGATTTGATTTGTAGACTTTGGCAGTGAAAACGTGAAACTTGTCAAAGGTGAGGTCTATATTTCATTCTTCCAGTTGTGTTGTGACGATGAAACATCAGCCTGTTTTGATCAACCATTTGTGACCATCGTTAAGCTTTTCCAGTGTTTAGCTTGATTAGTTTATTTTTTGCATAATAATTAGGACCAGTTCACTGCAGATGTTTTATCGGTGGGGATTATGTAAGCGTGGCATTTAAGCAGCGTGGAAGTGAAAGAAAGAAAAAAAGAAAAAATATATAATTATAATATGAAATATAATAATAATATTTAAAAAATAAAAAAATGTTGACAAACAAAACTGTAGAAGTCTAAGGTGACTTGCCAGGTTTTTACAAGAAGCATGTGGATTATATAACAATGGCTGTGGTGCTTCAGGTGCAAGATCAAAATGATGTACAGTATTTTGAGGTCACAGGGGGAATCCCTGTAAAGTTGAGTGAGTGTGAGGCTGGACTCACTGAATCCCTGATCTCGGACCTCTGTGCAAGAAAAGAATTACAATAACCTTAAGTTACAGTGAAGAATTGATGCTGTCTAAATAAGACACAAATGACCATCTTAATAATAAAAATGAATGGAATTGTTAGGCATTACCATAAGTTGTTGTCAGTATACTTTATTTTTTAAGGTGATGTCATGAAAAAAAAATCAAAAGCATAAACGGATTAAAAAAGTGAAAAGATAAGAAAATAAATCCACAGACTTTGTTACATCATCAGAGGTTCCTGATTACTGCCTTACCCTAATTTTTACCTGCAGCCCTGTGATCAGGTTAAACAGGCATTGCTCATTGTTACATCAGTCTAATTGGCCTGAATGTGTGTGTGTGTGTTTGTGTGCGTGAGTGTGAGTGTAGAACCTATTGTCTTTACCGTATGTATATAATTGTCCAGCTGTTTAACTGGAGAACATGTGGACATGGCTGATTATAATGAAGTTTTCTGAGTAAAGTATAAAAAAGAAGTAAATTAAAGTCAAATGAATTTCAAACAACAAAGCCTGAGAATAAATGCACTTGTTTTTACACACACATACACATTCTTGTGTGTGTGTGTTAAATCAGCAGCTGAATTTGTTTAAATCTTCCTGTTTTTAGTAATTAATCAAATAAAGACAAGCTGGGCTTAAACACAGTACCCTCTGTAGCATAGTGAGCTGGAGCTTTTCTAGATACATGCTGCTTGTCGGATGAAAAAAGGCCTCATGCATGAGAACTTTATCCTTGAGACTGGTTTATTAACGACATGCATTGTAATTATCTGGTTTCCATGCTGATGTGAAAGTAAAATAGGAACTTGTCTGGATGTTGAAAGACACACATCACACAATTTTGGTTGTGGGTCCAAGAGTTTACATTTTAATTGAGCACCATGAGTTTCACTGATGATTTTTTTAATTTTATGTTGATTATATTTAAGTTTCTGCAGGCAGTGCTCTTTTATTTGGTGATTCTGTTTTAGTGGTTTCTTTACTTTTGAACAGTTGCTGCTGGTCAGCATGCAAAATATATAATGTACTGTGAACAGCAGGCTCAAGTAGGCACCATCTTTGGTAGAACTTATAAAAGGCATAAAATTGAATAATTTGTGTTACTCAGCTTAAATAACAGACAGTAGCATGACATTTCTAATGTGTCATGCAGGTCACAGAGTGGACTGTCAACTGAGTGAGCAAGATTAACATTCATATCAATGTTATCATTACACTGAAAATTAATTTAGCTCATGATGTTCTTTTAACCAGCACCAGGAACTTTCCCTGTTTTAACTTTTTCTTCATATAGAATATATTTCCCCCTTTCTGTTTCGAGGTTGATGGCTATTGTAGAGGGAGTGGTCCCAATTGAGAGGAAATAGGGAACATTTGTATAACATAGAAGGAGTTAATTCTAATAAAAACAGATTATTATCTCTATAAGTGAATTTAGACAAAGGGCAGGGAAGCATTAAGAAAGACTTGGGTGTAGTGTCATTTGTCATTGTGTGCCAAATGTGTGTGTGTGTGTTTAAGTGAGAGAGAGAAAAAATAGAAATGAACAGAGGAGAGAGTTTGAACAGTTCACGGTTCAGTTTCATCAACATCTGGCATAATGTCTTTGTTTCACTGAGGTGAAACCACTGAAGGTTTAAATGAGTTGATATATATTTTCATATATGTGTTAAAACAAGGCCAACATAATACCAAAATGTTGCAACAGGTACCTGAAGCTAAATCTTCATATTTACAATAAACTTATTTCTCACAGCCTTTGGTGAATAATTTATTGGAGTCCTGGACTCTGTCTTTTTCCCTGTTCACAGTACAGATGGCTTTGCTTGACACATGTCATCCCACTTAACTTCCTGGTCGGTTATGCTTGCTGCTCCCAGTTTTGACAAGAGGATTAGAGACAGGATTACTCTTTTTAGTTCTTTGCTGAAATTCCTATAATACAGTGTAAAGTAGGCCCATAACAATAATAAGAAGGGGGTTTGAGTAATATCAACTTAATAAAATGGCTATTTCATGATAATGAGAAACAAAATGTAGACTGCATAATTATTTATTAAGAAAAGTAATATTGAAAAGTTATCAACTTATTTCTGCACAGGATGGTAGAGAGTGGAAGTGGACTGATGAATAAACTGAAACATATCCCACCATTTTTTTTTCAGGTCTTCGCCTCTCAGTGAGCTTGTAGAGGTGTCTCTCAGGCTTTGGGATGATCTGCCTCCAGTCACACTGGTGTATGTCTGAACGATGAAGGCCTCTGACCCAGTCATCATCCTCTTCCTCCTGTACAGGACCATGGTGAGGGCTGGAGAGACAAACAAACAAAAAAGTAGACAATCTAGACACTTATTTGAAAATAGGGATGAATTCCTACATAACCTACGTTAAAAACTGTTATGTGATGCTTTACACTAAAGAGTTTCTGAAGCCAAAATATTTGGTATATCCAGTTAAATGTTGTCAGTCTCAGATCGTCTCTTTTCCCAAACCTGAACTGTCTGCTGTGCTTCCTTTGAGTTTTTGGAGTCTGCACAGACCATCATCACTAACCTGTGTGTGTCTGTGTGTGTGTGTGTGTGTGTGTGTGTGTGTAGTGTGTGTCAGGAAGTACTGTGAAGGATATGGTGGAGGAATGGAGTCGCTACAGGAATGAATGTGTGCTCCGGATGAGTTCAGAACCCAGACACAAAGGTAAAGAAATGTGCACACTACTGATAAAAGAAACACATTAGATGAATGTAGATGTACAGTTAACATTATGGAACAGAAAATATTAAATCAGCAGCTAAAGCTGGAAATTATGCTTATTTATAGAAACAAATGAAAACAAAAACATTCATCCAACTCACCAGCAGTTTCCGATGAAGGTGCAAGTTACCTTTTACACATTTTAAATTCAAACTTTACTCACACACTTTTTTTGTCTCTGGTGTATACCAGCTATGACGAGCTCCCTCTCTCTGCAGGAGTATTTTGCAGGCGCATGTTTGACAATTATGCTTGCTGGCCAGATGGACAACCCAACTCCACAGTCAAGGTGCCCTGTCCTTGGTACCTGCCGTGGTACAATGAAGGTAGAAATTCACACACACCTGGTATTCTCACTTTGTTTGTGTGCTACTGTGTGTAGTCAAAGGTGTGTGTGTGTGTGTTTCAGCCTCTGCTGTCTGTTTGTGCAGTGCGTAAAGGCTTCGTGGTGCGGGAGTGTGGCCCTGATGGTCAGTGGGCCACCCGCAACTCCAGCCCCACCTGGAGGGACAATTCACAGTGCAATATTGACACCAGACAGCATAAGGCTCAGGTACACACACTCATGTACTGCTTACATTTCCCCTTAGTTACATTTCATGTCTTGCCGGGAGACTAAACCTAGTCATAATCAGTGACTGCACAACCCTAACTCTAACCTTAACCCCTAACCTTGACCTAACCCTAACCTTTAAGTCAAATTGTTACTCTAAAGTTCAGTGACTTACAAAGTTGGGGGCCAACATCAGTCACCACCGAATCTCCACAATATAAGAGTGTAAGCAGGTTTTGGTCCCCACAAATGAGAAATACAAAATGCAAGCATAAAACACTCACTTTAGGATGATATGTTGGTGATGCGATTGAAAACTAAATTAAGAACAACTTCATTTTTATAATAACCCACTGTTGTACTTTGGTTGCATTTTATACAGGAGAGGCAGATGATGATCCTAGCCTCCTTCACAGCCATGTACACAGCAGGTTACTGTGTTAGCCTGGCCAGCCTGACTCTGGCTCTGATTATTCTGTTGTTCTTCAGGTAGGCCTACAGGTCTACAACTGCATTTTACTTTTTGTACCTTCCTGTGTTGCATAGTAAGTAAGTATATCATCATAGAGTTGCTCAGATGTTTTTTTACTAACACATATTTTGATGACAACAGCATCTATAATGTAGTAAGTATAATAAATGCTGCATAAATTCAAATAAACAGACCTTAGATCAACACTTAAATTCAGCTAGCAATGGCCATGTGTTTTTTCTCAGAGTCAGGCTTTTCACTGACCTTCATAACAGAATGAAATTTCTGAAATGAGTATGACATGTTTACCAGTGTGCAAGTAAAACACTGTTTTGTCATGTTGTGCATCACTGTGGCATGTCTGGTGTCTGCAGGAAGCTGCACTGCACAAGAAACTACATCCACACCAACTTGTTTGCATCATTCATTCTGCGAGCTGTTTCCATCCTGACCAGAGATGGTCTGCTGAGCAGAGACACTCCTCAATTCACAGACAACAGGGACGTCTCCAGAGTACTCAGTGACCAGGTTTGAAAATACACAGAGTGAGGAGGAGAGGAGGAAACTGGAATCAAAGTTGAGCTGAATTGAGAATTATCATGGGACTGGACTAGGACTTGCACAAGTGACTTAAAAATAGTTCAGATCGATGATAAAGTATTAGCACTAAGACTGTGTGACTTCTAATCTCTGCACAAAGTATTGTCCGCTCCTAAACACACACATTAGGTCTTTCCTACCAGAGGTCATCAAACTCTATAACTCCTCCCATTATGGAGGGAGTTAATATGTATAATATCATGTGCAAAACCATACCATGTGCAATATAATATAGTATCATGTGCATATTCATACAGGTGCAATACCATACCAAGCGTAATATCTTATTAGGTGCAATGTCTAATGTAAAATATGTTATAGTTCTCTAACACCCTTTGTGCATTTGAATACATTTTGCACACATTTTTGTATATACAATATTTTATTTCATTTACTTTTATTTATTTCTATATCTCATTTTATATTGTATATACACAATTTTATATACAGATTTTTTCACTTATTTCCATTTATATTTATTTTTCTTGTTATTTTCTATTTCTGAAGCAGTCTCTGGCAACGAATTTCCTTTGGGATTAATAAAGTTCTATCTCATATTATCTTATCTTAGGCAATGTCTGGCTGCCGTGTGGCTCAGGTACTGATGCAGTACTGTGTGGGGGCCAACTACTACTGGCTGCTAGTGGAAGGCCTGTATCTACACAACCTGCTGGTGTTGATGGCATTCTCTGAAAACTGCTTCTTCCGGGGATACCTGCTCATAGGCTGGGGTAGATACACACGTACACACAACTAATCATACAGAAATGGTATGCAGTGTACAACACAGGTGAGGTGGTTAAACTCTTAATTATTGTGAAAAAGAGTGTGCTTTGTGTTTTAACATATATTTGTTTTGTGTCAGGTGCCCCACTGTTATTTGTGGGTCCTTGGATTATTGTACGGTACCTGTTTGAAAACACAAGGTGAGATTTGATTTTTGCTGCCCAATACCTGGCTTTGGTTGTTCTGTTTGGTCCAGTAAAGGCACAGTACATCAGAGGTGTCTGGATATAGAAAATATCATATGAGGCATAAAACACTACAAATTTCATAATGCAGCCCTGCAGTTCAGTGGCTGGTATCACACATTACCACGGCCATACACATGTTGGAGAAGGCACCTCCCAGATGATGCTACCATGACGTTTTAGTGGCTAAACCTAACCACATAGTTTTCATACATAAAGCAGGAACACTATGTGTTTATTATTGTATTCATGACAACAAAGACAAGATAAAAGCCCATTAAACCTTCTAGTAGTGTTGAAGTAGGTACCTCCTGGGTCAGAGCTATGATCAGATAATAAGCGATAATGAGCCATTGAATGGCTTAGTAATATCCAAAGCAAGTGGTATTACTGCGTACTTTTTTGTGTGTTTGTGAGTCAAGGTGCTGGGAAATAAACGAGAACATGGCACACTGGTGGATAATCCGTACCCCTATCCTGCTCGCCATTATGGTATACACACAGGCACAGACAAACACACACGCACAGTGTAACTGGCAATAGCAAAATGATTCAGGATATAGTCAGTACCAGTGTGAGACTGGTACAATGCAAAGCTGTAGATTTTAGGAAGTATTGACTGTTGTTGAATGACATGGTGATACATATACCACCTGTAGCTCTGCTCGTCTCATTCAAATCATCGACCCATGAATGAATAGACACATTCTAACATGCATGTAATGATGGAGGACATTTTCATGGTTGTATGTGACCTCCAGATGTCACTCAGTAATTAAAATTCCTGGTGACGCACACCTCAGTTTGAGACAACTGGGTTGGGACCATAGGATGAACAAAGCTGTCATCATAAGTTGCAGAGTTTCTTTCAAGGAGGCACAATATTATTCGAGAGAGTCCTTTGAATCCACATTTGGAAATGTCATTCTGTATCTTCTCAGTGGGCACAAGAATGTCTTTGTTCAACTGGCTAATGAGCCTGCTGTTCCCCTCATTTGTCTCTTCAGGTGAACTTCTTCATCTTTATCCGCATCATCCAGATCCTTGTGTCCAAACTAAAAGCTCATCAGATGAGATACACTGACTACAAATTTAGGTGAGATATTCAATTTCAATTTTTCAATTTTATTTGTATAGCGCCAAATGACAATACAAATCATCTCAAGGCACTTTACAAAAACTAAAACTAAAAACCCAACAATTCCCTTATGAGCAAGCACTTGGCGACAGTGGAGAGGAAAAAACTCCCTTTAACGGAAGAAAAAAACCTCCAGCAGAACCGGGCTCAGTTTGGGCGGCCATCTGCCTCGACCGGTTGGGGTGAGTGGATAGAGCAGAGAGAAAAGAACAGCAACAATAAACAACAAATAGACACTGCAAGTTGGTGGGGCCAGTAACTGCACATCAGCGATATACAGCTCCAGGACCAGGGACACCTGCAGAAGGTACAGAGAGAGAGAGAGAGAGGGAGAGAGGGAGGGAAAGAGCACAAACTAGGGGAGAGAGAGAGCACAAGGTTAGTAACATTCAATGGTGTAATATACATGAGGTGGGAGGGGGGGGGGGGGGTTAGGGTAGGGGAGCTCAGTGCACCGATGGTCCTCGGGCAGTCTAGGCCTATAGCAGCATAACTAACTAAGGGATGGTTCAGGGTTGCCTGAAGCCAGCCCTAACTATATGCTTTGTCAAAGAGGAAGGTTTTAAGTCTAGCCTTAAAAGTACAGAGAGTGTCTGCCTCCTGAACCCAGGCTGAGAGCTGGTTCCACAGGAGAGGAGCTTGATAGCTAAAGGCTCTGCCTCCCAGTCTGCTTTTGAGAACTCTGGGAACCACAAGTAGGCCTGCACTCTGAGAGCGAAGTGGTCTATTGGGATAATATGGTACTATGAGGTCTTTAAGGTATGAAGGAGCTTGATTATGAAGGGATTTGTATGTGAGAAGAAGGATTTTAAATTCTATTCTATATTTTACAGGGAGCCAATGAAGAGAAGCCAATATAGGAGAAATATGATCTCTCTTGCTAGTTCCTGTCAGGACTCTGGCTGCGGCATTCTGGATTAATTGGAGGCTTTTTATTAAGGTATTAGGACATCCAGATAGTAATGAGTTACAGTAATCTAGCCTTGAGGAAACAAATGCATGGACTAGTTTTTCTGCATCATTTTGAGACAGGATGTTCCTAATTTTGGAAATGTTGCGCAGGTGAAAGAATGCAGTTCTAGAGATTTGTTTTATGTGTGAGTTAAAGGACATGTCCTGGTCAAAAATAACTCCAAGGTTTTTTACAGTAGTGCTGGAGGCCAGGGCTAGGCCATCTAGAGTAGCTATAATTTTAGAAAAGTTATTTCTGAGATTTTTAGGCCCAAATATAATGACTTCTGTTTTCTCCGAGTTTAAAAGTAAAAGTTACTGGTCATCCAAGCCTTTATGTCAGTTAGACAGGCTTGAAGTCTGGTTAACTGGTTTGTGTTAACAGGTTTAATAGATTGATATAACTGAGTGTCATCCGCATAGCAGTGGTAATTAATAGAGTGCTTCCTAATGATATATCCTAAAGGAAGCATGTACAGGGTGAACAGAATCGGTCCTAGCACAGAACCTTGTGGAACTCCATAACTAACTTTTGTTCGTGTGGAAGGTTCATCATGGACATGAACAAACTGGAATCTGTCCGATAAATAGGATTGGAACCACTTTAACGCTGTTCCTCTGATACCAGTCACATGCTCCAGTCTCTGTAATAAGATGTTGTGGTCAATGGTGTCGAATGCTGCACTAAGGTCTAGGAGGACAAGTATCGAAACAAGTCCATTATCTGAGGCTAAGAGAAGATCGTTGGTAACTTTCAACAGTGCTGTTTCTGTACTATGATGTGCTCTAAATCCTGATTGGAAATCTTCAAATAGTTCATTCCTGTGTAAGTGGTCTGATAGCTGCTTAGCAACAGCTTTTTCTAGGATTTTAGAAATAAATGGCAGGTTGGATATTGGTCTATAATTAGCCAAGACTCCTGGATCAAGACTAGGCTTTTTGAGTAAAGGTTTGATTACTGCAGTCTTAAAGGCCTGTGGTACGTAGCCTGATACTAGAGATAAATTTACCAAGTCCAATAAAGATGAGTTCATTAATGGCAGGGTGCCTTTAAGCAGTCTAGTCGGGATGGGGTCCAAGAGACACGTTGATGATTTCGATGAAGCAACTACTGATGTAAATTCAGAGAGATCTATAGGAGAGAAGCAGTCTAAACATAACTGAGGTCCTACAGATGATTCAAGAGATATACAGACATGTCTGTTGTAAACTTATATTTGCTTAAAGGAGGAAAAATACAACTGAAACACTTCCCCTATAAATACATTCCTCCACTCAAGGGAAGGATATCTGGAGAGGGCAAGATATTATATAGGATTGGAAGGAAAATAATTTTACTTATTTATCTCTGGTCAGAGCCTGTGGACTGCAAAGCATTTGCCCTGCTGAAGTGTCACTGAGCAAGACAGAAAAGATTCCACATCCAAAGACAGTGCTCCATCACTTGATTTCTGTAGCTTCTCAACATTACCAAAGACAGATGTCTTTTGTGTGTGTCTCTCTCTCCAGACTGGCCAAATCCACCCTGACGCTGATCCCGCTGCTGGGGATCCATGAAGTGGTTTTTGCAGTGTTGACAGTGGACAGCACAGATGGTGTCCTTCATAATATCAGCCTCTTTTTCCAACTCTTCTTCAACTCTTTCCAGGTAGACTCAGTACATTACATATATCCTCCCCAACTCTCCCCAGACTAAATGTGACTCTGCTCAGAAGAGTTTTGTTCTGAGTAAAAGCTGCATCACTAAACATATCTTATAATACTTGGGCAATTTCCCTTCTTCACAGGGTTTACTTGTTGCCATCCTCTACTGTTTTGCTAACAAGGAGGTAACTACCATTACAAAGTGTGTGTGTGTAGTACTTTTTGGGGCCCCTTATAATAATAATAATAATAATAATAATCTTACTCCTCTCTTCTTTCTCTCACTGGAACCCATGTTTTGCTTGCAGGTGCAGGCAGAGATTAAAAAGAAATGGCACAGGTGGAAAATGGGGATGACTGACCTGGATGACATGAGAAACACTGGCAGCAACACGCCACATGTAGGTGACAGCACGTCAAATAAGTACATGTTGTAACTTTACGCAAAAATATTATCTTATAACTTTTTTGTTGCTTTTATATTTAAAGACTTTGTGCATCTAAGAGTATATTTAATCTAAATTATGACAGACATGGAAACTTTGCTCCAACACCAGCTTTACTCAAGTGGATAAACCTCTGCTAGTGTTTTCCTTGTAGCTTCACACTGTGTTAAGTAACTCATGTGTAATAATGAACGTCTCTCTTAATATTTCAATTTATTCTGTTTATTTTATATACTAGGGTTTACTCCAGTCATTCAACAAACATGTTTTGGATTTTTAAAATTTGTCATTAACTGAAACCAAAACCTGCTGTTACACTACATATAGCTTAGCCTGTCCTCATGAGTCACAGCAATGTATTCTGATTAGAAATAGTCATTTTCATAAAGACCTTTCTATTAATGCTAATCAGTCTTTTAACACGTTATTGAAACTTAAAGAATAATAAATAATAAAAAAAAGTTATGTCATTGAAAAAGGATGCACTTTGTTGAACTAAAAGAAATCAAATATTATGTTTTGCAGGTGGGTGCCAGCATGACACCAACTTGCCAGGTCCACCATCTGTCTCCCTGCCTGGCGCCAGCCCACTGGCGAGAGGACCCCCACTTCCCCACCATGCCCCACCCCTCTCCCCTTCCTCACCCTTACACCCACCACCAGGAGCCACTAGGAGGCAGACAGCTGAAGACCTACACCTTTACCCCAGCCTATGGACAGGGTGGAGAAGGACAGAATGAGGAAATGTCTTGTGAAAGCTACTGCTGAATATTCAAAATGGTTTGTGAAAAATAAGGAAATAGTGATTAATGCACAAGGCAATCAGACTGACTGACTGACTGATTGACTGACTAGATTTACAGTTCACCTGTATCTTCTATTGTTATGGTAGTAGAATTAATCTGACTTTCTTTAAAGACACTCTTGGACTGTTGACCAATGTAAGGCACATGCTGAATGCATGGGTTAGAAAACAGACAGATGAATCCACGCTGTCCAGTGTCAGAAGTTGGTGAAATCCTAAAGGAGTGTGAAGACGGTTTGACAGCTGGAGGATCTGGATTCAGATAGTGAGACGTTCATTGTCGCTGTTAAAGTGTGTTAGATAAACAGAATGAATCTCAAGCATTCTTGGCACTGCTGACCCTGATCTCTGCCACGTGTCAGTAATTTGTACTCTAGGGCTCATGTTCTGTCTGACAGGACTCATCATCTCTTAGTATATTCCACAGCAGGAGAAACTTATTGTTTTTACTTCTAAATGTTTTTGTATTGAAAGATACAAATGTGCCAAACATGTTTACCTCAACAGTTTTAAAAAGGAGAGTGAGTGGAAAGTCCACTATGATTTCATATTGTAGTGGACGATCTGAGAAAAGTCAAATCTCCACTCTTTCATTTAGCATACCCTCATATCTAACATTAGTCAGACCATACCTAAATACTATTAATCTCATTCCACTCCCTGCAGTGCACTCTTATATA
The DNA here is from genome assembly GCF_900324485.2 of Mastacembelus armatus. Lineage (NCBI taxonomy): Eukaryota > Metazoa > Chordata > Actinopteri > Synbranchiformes > Mastacembelidae > Mastacembelus > Mastacembelus armatus. The sequence goes on along the minus strand of NC_046645.1, from coordinate 22,938,674 downwards.
TTCACTTACATTTGTTGTTTTGCATTGTTCCATCTTTTCAGCAGTTTACTGTTGTAAAAAAGAGCTCAATCATGTAAAATGAATACCTGAAACCTTTGCAAAACAATGTTGTTCCAGAAATGTCAATTACATTTCCCTGAAAGGCGAGTCTATTTAAAACACAAAGAAGTCCTAGCTAAATTGCCTTTAACCATTTTAATAGATTACAGGGGATGTATGAAATGGAAATGGCAGCAGTTGCTCAGCAAGTGCAGGACAGGGAGGGTGCAGCCAGTCTCACCTCTGGTCTCCTTTCTTTCACTACCTGGTTTCTGTTTTTCACATTCCTTGTTCTCACTCAGATTTAGTTTTTTCCCCCCATCCCCAAGAAGCTTGACATAACATCCTCTTCTCCCACTCATAAAAAGAGAGAAACCTCAGACATTAGATTTCTAGGACCCAGCTGAAAGTTTCAGAATGATACAGCTGCCTCTACTGCCATCTAGTGGAGAGCCAGTTCTCCATGAGGGGAAAAGCACCCACTGTATAAAATCATCAAGCAAGACTTTACTGAGTAAACTGGGACACTATTAAAAATTGACCTAAAATATGTGATATAGGTTTAAGCCGACTGATAAGTAAAGTGCTGAGCTTTGGAGTTCAGTTCTGTAGACCTATGGGTCTGTTTCCCCATAGGTTTTAGGTTAGTTCACAAAATAAATAAATATATATGTAGGGAAAAATCCTGGTCTTTACAACTACTACTGTACAACTTAAATTGTACTTAAATTGAGAAAACCTATCATGCCAATACACAGTTTGCACTAAGCACTAAATACCTTCAACTAAGATTAAACCTGCTTTAGTGAGAAACGTGTTCAAGTATCATGAAGCAACCCAGCAACTGGGGATGTATTTAAACAGGGCGAGGCTACTGTGTTGGCTCATTGCTTTTGTTCTGTTATTGAAGGAGAACATGTCACAATTGTTTAACTGCATTCGGTTGTATAATCTCTAAGTGGCTGTGTATGTTTTTAGTAACTACAGAAATTACATGAAAAGCTAGAAGAAAGTCATGTTTAATTTCATATGTGCATTTTCACAAAGTGTTTTAAAGAAGAATGAGTAGAGGGCAAAAGCATTAAAAAAAAAAACATATTCAACAATATCCCATATTCCTCATCCATATTTGTGCAAAACCCACACCAGATCCAAGAATACATGGTCTCATTTGATACACAGATCTCTTTTTGTAAGGCGAAAACTAAAATGATACACAGTTAGGGAGCATTTCTTCTTAATGGCAGGCAACAGAAAGATACAGATGGGACAATCAGTCAGTAAGGTCTTACAGCTTTTCCTCTGCGTCGCTCAGTGGAGCATACAGGTACGCAGCATCGTCCTCTTCGTATATGATGGCCACAGTCTCGCCAGCATTGGACAATGCAGCACTGGTCTGTATGTACGCCTGAGGGAAGGAAGACAAAAAAGTGAATTCACTGTTTGACATTTTCATCAGAAACCAAAAGGTCACTGTGACATAAAAGATGAGTAAAAAAAAGTTGTGCAAACACGAAATGGAAAACAATCGACTGCACAAATACTCAGCCCCAGTCTTAGCTCAGCTGATAGTTTTTTTTAATTCTTTGTGAAGCTGGAGAAGAATTGAAATTATTATTTTTAAATGGATATTGACTTAATCCATGAAAATACCCTCTCGAGCAGCTGCAGTCTCTCTTCATTCAGCAGGTTGCTTTGTCTTAGCTGGCTGACTGTGTTCTCTAGACCGAGAAGCTTCTCCAGGTGTCTGCGGTGTCGTTGCTGCAGCACTTTAACCTTCTTCTGCAGCTCAATCACAATAGCCTCCAGCTGCTCCTTACTCAGACTGTTCTTATGGTAGCTGTTCATGGAAAAAATACAAAGAGATTGTACAAACAAATACAGTGGGAGAACACAGGAAAGAAAAGCCTGATTCATGAAGTACTCTTTGGAAATGTATTTGGTGTTAACCTGACATCTAGACTCCTAACTTAACTCAGATCACATTTTACTCCAAACCCTGTGGCCAGTACCTTGAAAAATGATTCTCAATAATTCTATGTTTTCTGGGGTGAAATTAAGAGTCAGTAGTCACCAGTGTTCTTCCTGCTGGAGGTCCTGCCACTCACTACCATCTTCCTCCGACTTGTCGTCGTCATCTTCCTCTCTCCCTTCTGTGTCCAGTCTTTCCACAGCGAGGACCAGGGACGTGGGGTATGGGGACACATGTTTGGAAACTATAGGCAGAGTAGATGTGATGGGTTTGGAGCTCAGAGCAGACGACAGCACTGTATCTGGAAGGAAGGTGAACTGGGTCGAGGCTTCACTCGGGAACACATTTGGTATCGTCTCAAAGTAGGCGATAACTTGAGTTTGATGGCCATCGTGAATGTCAGAGAACTCCTCTGTGGTATGAGTAAAATCTTCAACACCAAGACCAGTCACAGCCTCCTCTGTACAGCCAAGAATGGAGTCATTTACAACCATGTGGCTCTGATTTAAAATGGCAGCAGAAATTCCATTCATAAGCTCATCTTGCCCTTCACCAGCAGGGCATTCAGACATTACTACCACGTCTGTGTTCTCCCCACTCTTACTTAGTTCATCTACTGTCTGCAACAGAGTTAAAGGGAAATACGTGGCTGTTTTGAATCCGTCCACAGATGCCAGCGAGTTCAGGTCTGTCTGGAGAGAAGAGTCAGTTTGTCCAACATCACTCGACTCCACCAGGATGGTTTCCCCCTGCTGCGATGGGTCAACAGTGATCTCATAGAGGTGCACTGTGTGCAACATATTGTCCATCTCTACAGCGTCAAGACCCACTGTCCTGTCATCTGACACCGTTATGCTTTGATTACCATTAGTGCGAAGCCGTTTTGGCTTCTTCTCACTTTGCTCCGTGGATTTCCGTTTCTGTAAAGAAACAGGATTGTGTGTTAGCAAAGGCAACATGACAGTATTTATGGTTCAACTTAAAGTGTCTGTTGCGTCACATAACACTTTCCAACCGACTGAACAGAACTAGTTTAAGCACGTCTTCAATGTATGTGCAGATCTTTGTTATGGATCAGTTACTTTATTAATCACGTGGCAGTCGTGAACGTCATGCATGAGAATAAAACATTTTGCAATATAACAATACAGACATTTATCATTAAGCGCTTCTGCGTTGTGACACATAAAATCGTATAAAACCTTTGTGTATGAATTTTATGATCACCTCAACTTTTAAAAAATATCCCTTCTATAATTACTTACTGCTTAAAAACTTTGACTCACCGGTCAGAAAAGTTTTAAAACATTCAGAACATTTAATGTTCGGTATGACTTGGTAGACTAACAGCCACACAACTGCATGGAAAAAGAAAGTGGAACTTCACATACAGCACTTCATGTTGCATAAAGCTGCAAATTTGTTTTCTTGAGACAAATCTCTGCCCTATAAATAAAGTCATCTCCCTAAAAATGACGTTTATTATAAGGAATAATCCTTCATTGTTTCTGTTTTCAGCAAACTGTTGGCATTATTTGATAATATTGTGCAGCCCTAGAACTTCACTATATGACCACGTGGGGCTTCTTTTGGTTTTACCTCGGCCTCTTGGAAGACTGTGGGCACAGCATTGCTCTCAAGGTAACGTATCCCCCATCGCACCTTAAAGCACGACGGTGCAAAATGTTCATGGCAAATATACTGATGTCGAGATGGAGTCCAGTTCTCACGTCTCATGTTCCTCAGCCACTGCTGCAGTCGAGCTGGGTCCTGCAGGGGGAACCTACAATACAACAAAAACTACAGATGTGAGACACTGGTCACCCTTGGCCTCCGTCATGAGAAACATTGCCAAATGCTTAAAATGAAAGAAGCAGAGAAAATACAGCCCCAAATAGACTTGATGCCATGTTAGTGCTAAGTCAGCACCTAGAACCTGCCTCAGAACTGACCAGGTTGGGCTCAGGTAACTGACTCTGTAGACTCATCAACATTACTGAGAACTCTGGAAACGATACTGTCAAACCCAGCAAAGACTTGCTGCACAGCTTGGCGTCGTTTCACACCGTAAACAGGTTCCTGTGTTACAGTGAGCGCTGCGCTGTCACTTTGTTCCAGCTGCGGTTCCTGTTTGTGAACGTGCTTCAGGATTAGGATGACATCATCTCTACAGTCCTGCTGATCGATAAATTACACTCGGATTAAAACCCTCACAGCTAAACTCGACTGGACTTTTCCAAAACTAACACGAACCAGAAAAGCTAAGGTGAAGTTTCCTCATCAGTCTGGTTTCTAACCACCAACCTTACTTCGCTAAGACATCAGGCCGTTTCTAAGGTCAAACCAAGAGAACAGCAACTGAAAAAACCTTTCATGTCTGCAACGATCAGTTTCTGAGAGCAAACTGTAGTGAAGGTCTGACTCAGGTCACTCAAACATAAAGTCAGACCACGTTTCTGTGAGTAACAGTCAACTTAGCTAACTCAGCTAAGACTTGATTAAAACCAGCCGCTTACTTGTAGAAGCTTTTCCTGTCGGTGCCGGTGCCGGAGTCATTCTTACAGTTTGGGACCGAACAATATTTCGGCATGTCAGGCCACAGCTGCTGACGTTTTCTTGTCCAACGGGGCGAAGGGTGAAACGCGTGCTGTGTGTTGTCAACCTGTGGCGCACAAGTGACGTATGATCGTCAGCTGGTGACACTCGTGACGTCATCTCAATACGACAATACTGCAAAAAAGAGGCAGTGTTGTTTTTTTTTTACTGCGTTGTGTAATAAAGTAATATTTTAAAAAAACACCTGTACTGGGAGTTAGAACTGCAAACCACACAACCACAAACCACACAAAGGAAACAAGCACTGGACCCAGCTTGTTTCTAAAATCACTGGACTGGATTTTTTTTTATTATTCAATAATTTTCTCCAAACATTACACAGAATCTTTAAATGATACAGTATATATATATACATACACATCAGTGTATTTATCGAAAAAGTTGAGGGCCATTGAACAATGCAGCTGTGCGTTTCAAGACAGGATTGTATTTTGGACTTTTGTGTACTGAAGTAATCCACATATGGGGTCAGGAGTCACCAGTAATCAAGTGCCATCAGTGTTTGCCTTACACTGAAGCTAGGCTAGTTGTAGATGTGAGGGAGTTGCCGGGTGTGTGGCACGATGACGGGGATAAAAACATGGAGAGCAGCAGTATCTTCCTCCACAGGAAGCAGTGCAAAATAATGTCACCAGCTACATGACCGAACCAGCTAAATACACCACTAATGGCAAACAGCACCTTTAAGAGTGTACCCAGAGACTATCTTTTGGGGATCTGGAATCATACATATAATCAGATTTTGTTTTCCTGTAAAATAAAAAATGAACAGACATACTGAGGATGGCTCGAGAAACACTGATAGACATGCTGTTTTTAACCCAGTTTACAATGCTCTAAAGTGTGTACACACGCCAACAGTAAAATGCCAGGTTTCAGAGTCACAAGATGCTCCTTGTAAAAACTCAACAATCATTTTCGTTACAGCTCTTTGGTACATACCAGCTATTTGATCACATCTGCTGAGTATATCAAATATTTAAAATCCAAGCAGTTGCAAGGGTTGGTTTCTTTACCCAGTGACAACACTGAGCGAGCAAATACACAATGGAAATGGGCATTTTCCAGTTTTAACGAAAAACATGAAAGGACATTTCCGGATCGGGACTGGGCTAGTCTAAGTGATCTCTTCCCATTTGGACTACACTACATGTTTTCTGTGTACACCTAGTGGAAGTTTGTTGGGGAGAACAATCTCTTAGGTGAAGTATCAATGACAGCATGTCTGAGCACTGGAGGGAGCTAGGTGGCTGGGATGGTTCAGGTCAGATGGGAGGCCACTACATCATCCCCAACTGCATTAGCGTGTTGGCATACGCCATGGGCTTGACATTCGGATGAGGCTGTAAAAGAGAGGAAGATCACACTGAGCGTGTTAAAAAAAAAAAACCTTGCCTGTTGCAAAGTTAATTAGTAGTCAAACTTGTGTTCAAAATAAGCAGTTGAGAATAAAGTATTACCAAAAAGCAATGGGCATAATGATAAAAATGGTTATTGGAATATGTAATTATACTCTAATTTCTAAAATATGGTTAACATTTTACAAATAACAGCATTTTTCTAAATACACTTCAGAGGACATGATACTTACCACAGCAGTGAACTGGTGAAATTCTGGCTTGAGGTCTGATCCCCTGAGGTGGATATATGCTCCTTTGTTTCCCATCTGATCACTGGGGGAAGACAGATACATGGTTAAAGTGAACAAACTAACATCCCACTCAACACTTACGTTAGCTGGCATGATTACATACCAGTAGTTGGGTGCTGAGAACACTGTGATGCACTTCCCTGAGTGAGTGACCTCATAGCCGTCAGCTTTGACCTCATGGCTACGCACAACGTAGTCCAGCTTGTTCTGCTCCAGGAAACGCTCTGTCACATCTGGACCGAACTGACAACTTACTCCTCGCTTGCTGATCGACCGCCCATTCTGTACAAGACACAGCAAAGCATTCCAACTAATTTTTAATCTAAAACAGAGGAGTACTCAGTGCCGCTCTAACATAAACTAGTGGATGCTCTGATTAAATGGACCAAACAAGGTATTTGGTGGGTGGGAACTGACCTGAGGCTGTGGATCTGACCAGAGGAGGTCACACATGGGACCTGTGAAAAGTAGAGCAAGGTGTTGAAATGTCCCTCGTTTCCTTTCCAGAGATATTTTCTTTGAGCCAGTTCTACATTGATGGTGCTTTTGGAGTCTGGCCCTACCTGAGTCTGGTGGTTGTCTGTTCCGGTCAATCTTCCTGAGGTCCTCCAATGTGACACCATCTTCACTGAACAGTCCACCATGCATAACCTGAAACAGCAGTACAAACCAGGCTGATGATGACAACAGATAACAGGCTATTTGCCCATTATACAAAAAGTAAACTCACACACTATCTTCAACATCAGGCACAATATTTAAAAGATAATCAGTTGTTATTGACATGCGTTTCGACACATTAACGACACCTTACCAGAGTCTACTATTTGCTATCTGCTTTTCTCTCGCCTATAATACTGTTCTTATTATCTTTAAACCACAAACCCCTTTTGGGAAAAAATATTCTTTACTAAAATTCTTTCTGAAAATGATTTCTATAGCAAAGCTAGCTACAGAATGAGTCAGATTCTGGATTCTGTTCATTAAATTTGGCTTTAACTAACTCAGGCTAATATGCCGCTATCAGATATTCTTGATTATCCAGGTAATTCGGTTTAAAGCAGTTTGAGAAATATCTCAAATTTGTCATCTTCCACTCATGCTTTACATAAAGGCAAATGAACAGAGCAGAAAGGGGGAAAAAAAATTGTTAATCTGAATCACTCATACAAAAAACAAAATTCACTGAGCAACCCTGTTAACTTCTTTCAGTTCACTGCGACTGCTTACCAGTACTTTGTTGTTGATACACTGTGCAAGAGGCAGCCACTGGAAGACCTCGCTGAACAGTTGGAACATCTGGGCTGTGTATTTGGCTTTGACCTCCCCTTCAAATCCATACATCTGGTTCATGTTGTCCGTCTCATGGTTACCTGCAGGTATAAGCTTGGTTATTGTGCACTTTATAATCCTGTTTTAGTAACTTTGTAAGTATGTTTAAGTTCTTAAATCTGTAATTTAACAACAGAAACAAATTGAAAACTGCATATGAAAAAAGCTGGTAAATGAATGTCACTATCATCCATGAACTTCATGAGAACAAACCTACTGACACATCCACAGCTACAAACACTACAAATGTATCCACAGATTTGAACAGAGACACAGTGTGAGTGGTCTCACCTCTAAGCAAGTGGAAGTTGTCGGGGTAGAGCAGCTTGAAACTAAAGAGGGTAAGTATGACCTCAACAGAGAAAGAGCCACGATCCACAAAGTCGCCATTGAACAGCTGAAGTCTGTAGTTAAGCCCTTGTTGGTATTTTAAACACAGAACTATACAAAGATGTTAACGGTGATGACCACAAAAAAAAAAACAAACAAAAAAAACAGATTTGTGGTTGTTGGTTGCTAAAAGAAAGGATACATAAGGGTTGGTCTCTGAGGGTAACCCGTTCAACTTGAAGATGTTCAGGAGATCATAGTATTGTCCATGTGTGTCACCACAAATAGTTATTTTTTCTGTCTGTGGCAAAGAGAAATTGAAATCCATAAAAGACTGCTTACATAACATGATGCCTGTATAAGTCAGCCAAGAAAAAATATCTTACAATCAGAGGAATATTATATTAGTGATTATCTGCAAAGTCCTCACCTCTTTTAATGTGATTTCAACAAGACTTGGTAGTTTCGATAAAACATCCTTAACTTGCACCAAAATCTGAAAGAGGAGACAGAAGTGGAATTACAGCAACAACAATTAAACTTTCTTTCACTGAGTTTACCATGTTTGAAAAGAACAAACATTTTTACCTGGTACGCACACTTTCTGTGCAGTTTCTTCTGGTCTTTGAACCACTCCATCATGTCCTTCATGAACTTCAATGTGACCTTACCATCTTCAAGTTTGGGGCCTACATAGTCATCTTCAATTGCTAAAATATAAGATGACCTTAATTACAGATCAAAAAATTAAGAAGTTCACACATTATTTGCATGAGTTCATCTTGTTATCATGAGTTTCAGTTGAACAGGCAACATGAAAAACGGATACAATTAAAGCAATTAATGAAATAAACAACATATTTTTAAATATTTGTCCAGTACAACTTACTCATGTTTTCAATGTCCAGAGAGTCTACGACAGATTTTTTTGTCTCATCACTAGCAATGGCTCTCTCAAAAGCCTTCTGTTTCACAATCTTGTTACATTCTTGATACTTCATCCTTGCATCCTTGTCATTTGGTCGAACCCTTACTACCTATGATCAAAATGGGGTCAAGGTAAAATTAAACACACTGGTTAATCATTTGTGGCTATTAAGGCAGACAAAGGGAAAATTTGATGCAGCTGCAAAGAACAAGAAGTAAATGCCAGTAAAAGATGTGATTTATTAATTATGCATTTTCCACTGGATGAACAATACGTTTATCTGTGGTGTTGTAAACGGTCATTTTAACTATTTGCAGTTACTGTTATGTCCTATTCATGTATGAATGTACAGAGAAATGGACAGCTGATTTATAGAATTAGTAAGAACCTATAAATACTAGTTCTAACCTTTCACAGCTTTGTAAGGATCAACTCTCATTTCCTGTTGTCATGGTGCTGAGTCTAGTTTGTGCAATAAATTCATATGACTGTGGCTAAGCTTTAAAGGTCTTTGTTGTCACAGTCCTGGTATATTTATATTGCTCATTATGAGAACAGCAATAATAGACACCAAACTAGCTGGTGTCCTTTATACTGGATCCCACTGGCATTGTGAGTGGATTAAAGAATATTCCATATTTTGGATTATTAAACCAACATGAAGACCATAACTCATGATGACATAATCGGATGGACCTTTGTTTCAAGAAAAAGACTCTGATATTCTCATGTTCAGAGGATTTTCAGTTCAGACCACATGAAAGCCGAAAGGTTGCATATAGTAATAATCAAAGATTCTATACTACTTACCGTCTCGTAGTCCTTAAGTGCAGCCTTAAATTTGCCCAGTGCCATGTTAGAAGTGGCACGGCGGTAATAACCCTTAATGTAGTTCTTGTCTATCTCCAGGGCCTTCGTAGCATCTGCCAGGGCATAGCCATAGCATTCTGTGCGTAGATATGCCAGGCTTCGGTTGCTGTAGTAGATGGCATTGGATGGATTGAGGTCCAAGGCTTCTGTGTAGTACTTGATAGCATTTTCATAGTCTTTGTCTGAAAAACAAATGTCACTTTATCTTCACTGGAGAAGCACTAAGTTTGGGGTTCTATTAAGAACCAATATAAATATCAAACATGCTACAGGAGTACAAGTGTATTATATAAATATAATATTTATTATATTAATTACTAAGCTGGTACTAGAGGTGGAGAGTATCATCAAAACAACATTAGTGCTAATAGAGTTTGTTAATTGATTGGTCCAAAACAATACAGAAAAAGTACAAAACATTTCCTGGTAATGTGAAGCAGAGAGTAAAAATCATCCTTCATTAATCCCACTAGTGAACTAATACTAATACTACAAGGAGGTGGCCACTGCTTAACCAGTGTACAACAGTAAACAGTGCTCAATAGCTATACAGTCTGGTTTTGCGACCTGCTAAATGTGGTGAAAAAGCTGAAGAAAAAAAAAACAGTGGCACAACTCCAGGTGTGGTAGGTGACAGGTGATGGTACATTCAAACTGCAGTAGCACAATTATGTCACAATTATATGCAGTATACCTCAAACAGAAGACAACAGTGGCAATCCTGCAAGAGACAGCCTTTTCATACATCTGCTCTGACCCATCACGGTGTCAGACTTGGTAATACCTGGGCCTCTCTAAGTGCCAAACTTCGGCCTCTGCCACAGCCAATTTTAGAGCCCTTTAGGGGTCCTGAGGCACAACTAAACCTCATCTCAACACCCCTAAAAATTATAATAATTGTTAATCAATATGCCTATTAAAAACTAATGTCAGATTTCACAAACACACAAGCCACACAACCACACATAAGCAATGTAGAAGAAGAAGGCAGTAGCGGTGGATTTCGTGGTGGAGATTCATAAATCCACAAGAAAGCTGAAAAGCAGTTGCTGCCTGCTCTGACTGTGAAAACTTCATGGTGTGAATACTGTCGAACAACATTAGCCAACTTAGCTGCATACTTGGCAGGGAATGAGCTACTGTAACTGATGCACTTTATTATTTTAGTTTAGGTGGAGATAAAGTACCAAACCCATGCAGTATTCATGCAGTATTATAAAGCAGCGGTCCCCAACCTTTTATGCATTTATATGCATAATTTCACAGACCAGGGATGGGGTGGGGGGAGAGTATGTGTAGGGCGACCAATCATGAGAATGAGCATAATAACAGGCATATAATAATTAACACAAAATCACAAAATGCATAAAAATACCACTCACCAGTATTGGAGAATCAGTGGGAACCCTGAGACTCCAAAGACGTTTGGTTTTTTTTTTTTTACCAATTTTAGTTGGCTTAATCTTTGATATCTGTGCGGTCTGGTACCGAATGACCTGTTCTGGTCTGTGGACCAGTGGTTGGGGACCACTGCTATAAAGCATTGCAATTATTATCCTTCATTAACAAATTAAAACAAAAATCAGTTTTATGGAAGGATTTTTTGTTTCCCAAAGAAAACAACCAGGTTCAAGTGTCAGGTCGAAATGACAATACCTGACTGCATTACCCATGACAACCCAGTATTCAATTAGAATAATATAAATCTGTATGGACCAATTTATGTCCCTTATTAGATTACTGATTCTGTGATTGGATGTCAGGTTTGCGATTTGGTTGATGCACAAAGATTAATAACGGAGAACAGTGATGGAGCAGATTTTAGTCCCCAGATAGACCCCGGGCATAAGGCCCTGTATAAATCCACATTCCCCTTGGGGGCTGGGTCCCCCTAAAAGGCTGATCCTAGAGTCGCCCATAATTGCACATGTGATGTCCATAACATGACATCCATAACTTCTGCATGAGGAAGAACAGGTGGCAGTGTGCCAAGCCGATAACTTCACGGCACTTTTGTTACCTTGTGTCAAACAAAAAAAAGGTCTTGGACCAAAACCAAGTGCCACCTGACTGTTGGACCTGATATTTAGCTACCTCCTTACCAACGTAAATAATCGTCTAAAGAGAAATAGACACGTTTAGGTTAAAATGTGACCGAGCACGCCGCTCACATGGTCCCGCTGGCAGACAGAAGATTCTGGTTGTTGATGTTTTTGTATGAACTTAAAACTAGTGTTACACAACAACAACCTCACAGCACTCGTCGCTAAATAAGAAGTGTGGAGGGCAGACCTCTCACAGAGCCCCAAATCTGTGCAAGTTAGCGGTTCTCGAAACACAACACGCGTGACAGCGCGGGTTAACCTCGATGCTGTTGCTGCTAGCTTGCGTTAGCTAAACCGGCTAATAGCAATGAATGGGATTTACAGTTAGCATGCTGTCTGAGCAAGGTTAGCTTAGCTTAGCTCCTCAAATGGGAGCGCAATATGAGACAATCCTGCCTGACTCTGATTACTGGTCACGATTTTATCTGTTACAAACTGCTGACACAAACCACCTACTTGACAAATCTGCCAAATTACCTTTAAAGTACTTATTCGCCTTCTCCTTGAGTAGCTCTGCATCATTACTTCCCTCCGCCATCTTCTTCTCGCTGCCGTTTTCTGATACGTACGCCATTGTCGCAAAACGTCGCAAAGATTTTTTTTCCTCAATTATTCGGGGCAATTTCCAAGTTAAAGACTGAAAATGTAAATATACAAGTAACACATTTTAAGCCCAAAGAAAGTTGTAATAAAATTCTGAAAGTGCAAAATACTAGAAATATTTCTAATTGTATTATTTTTTGCTTTTTTGATCAGCAGGGGTCGGTATAGACCTTCACCGAAATTCATACTAAACTAACGGAGAACACTGAGAACAGAGAGAATGTGAAGTTAATTGAAAAAAAAACCTGTTATTTAAATTAAATATAGGTAAATGATAGATGTGGGAGCCAAAGTTTCCCAGCTGGTTTGGAATTATGACTTTAATTTTTAGAACCTCTCCTCTGCAATAAAATACAAATCAATTAAAATATAATCCCATGTAAGAGAAAAATACGGCGTCAGCCTTGGTTTCTTTTGGCCTTTTTCCAAATGCCTCAAGGCCTGAGGATGTCACAGTGGAAGTTTTCTGTCACGTGACCACAGCGGTATCGGCTTCCAGCTGCTACAGATACTGAAATGTGGGGGACAAATATGGCACAGGTGCACATCTCCACAGCTTCACTCACACATGGCATCTGACACACCCCAGCCTCACAAAACTGGTTTGCAAAACCATCACACAACCTGAAGCAGAAATACACCTAAGTTCAAATACCTAGACTCTACACTGTCTGTACTCTGTAGACAAAAAGAGCTGTGGATCAATGGAGTCGGCTGAGGGACGTCTGTCTTGTGTACCAGAAAGGAAAAGTTGGTCCTCTGAGATATAGTTTTGTGGTTTGGTGTGTTTAGATGGTCAGGGTTAGAAGTTCAACAGAGTGAGATACATTTAAGAGTACCATGTGACACATAGGACACAGCCCAGTCCAGTCTGCTGCCTTGACTCACAAACGACATCCCGCAGTGGGGAGTAAGAGCTCAAACAGTTGGGTGACTCACTGTGACCCCATTCAAACACTTACTAACCCCAGAGTGTGAGTTCACTTTCTCTTAGCAAAACTACCTATGACTCGCCCCCTTCTCTGAGCCATGGCACGTCTAGTCCTGTGATGCTTTTACTAGTAGCACTCGAGGGAAGAGGGGAAAAACTTGATGAGTCTGAGTGAGAATAAGCCGAAGTTACAGCCTCAGCCCCACATGAGAGTAAACGCAGACAGTGAGTGGGAGAGACAGTGTGGGAGGAAGAGAGGTAGAGAAAATCTGACTTGCTGGGAGGAGGGAAATTGCTGTGCTCTTGGGTGTATGGTGAATGAGCGTGGGTTTTGGAGGGATCCTGAGAAAGTTAAAACAAACACAAATGGAAGAGCACAGACATATATAAGCAACCAGAAAAAAAGACAGATGAAGGTCAGGAGGTATATGAGAGACATTCCGGGCCCATGAACAATGAAGCCTCAGAGTTAGTGGAGTAGGCAATACATTACATACACCTTCTTACTATTTACCATCCTGTAGCATGACAGACCACTGCATAGTGAGTGTTATGAACAGCACCTTTTAGTCTTTTACTCCACTTCTTTAACCATCATGTCTGATTTTGCCAGTAGTCATGGATGCTGAAATAGCAACTGAATCTTGTTTCCCCTTCTCTGTTCCACTCTGTCCAATAATACACTAATGAGAGCTTGACTTCAGGGGGTCTGTGGGGGGTCGCACTTATTTGAACCATATGTTTTTCCAGGGGGCAGGGCAAAAGACTTCAAGAAAAAAAAAAAATCATCCCCTTGAGCCCCATCTATCTTCTTATTTATTATTTACCTTACTAGTGCTTGGTCTAGATTTGGTTTATTGTTGTGCTGATTTTCTCTGAGTCATCTAGGAATTACATGGAATTGCTCACATTACACAAAGTCTCTGCTACATCCCAGGGGAACCTCCTGCTGATCAGTATGGCCATCAGCCAGTGTGGAAATCATCATCCTTAAATGACACATAACGTGTTCACTAAAGCTTTTAGCGGTACAGTGGACTTGGAAATTTTATGTAATTGGAAAAAAAACACATGATGCATACCTGCATAGCAGTCTGCTGCTGGTTTTACCTTTCCCCAATAAACCCTTTTCTGTTTTCCCCTGTGTTTCTTGGACTTGTAACCAGGGCGGAGACAAGTATAGAAAGCAATTGTGTTTATATTTTGTTGAGCGTCTGTTTACATTTCTTGTAGGACTGTTTTAAGTATGAAGTAAGGTTAATAACTTCAGTGCCTGCAATGAAAAGAGCTACAGTGGAAGTCCTGGTGAGCAGATATGACTGTATACAAATCTGAATTCAGATAAATAAAATAATTGTTTCTTCCTTAAAGTTGTTTCTATCTTCTCCATTTAAAAACAGAAAAGCAGCGACCAAAGGTCTTTAGTAAACTTCAAGTCATCTAAATATAAAAAATAATCCGACAGCCTGTGCTATATTGTCCTGGATTGTAATGGCTAAATACAAATTTTTCAGGTATTTATCCATAGTTTAGTAAAACAATGACTTTCACTCTGTTGACGGCTCTAAAACAGCAAAAACCTGTTTTGTTTCAATTCATAAAAATGTTTTGTCAATTAAAAATACATAGAAAAACTTTTACTATAAACATTTCGATCTTTTTTAGAAACTTTTCAAATAGGTAGTTTTAACTCATGCATTACCAGCTGAAACTACAACTCCACACTTCTGCGTACATCCACACACAGCCTGAATGGAACCAATTCATGTTGATGGAAATGTGAGGTAAGTTATGAGATGTTGTTTTTTTAATGGCACATACCCAGCGGCCCCCTCCTGATTGAGTGGCACCACAGCCTTGTTAAAGCAAATTTAGAAAATGACAGGCTAAACAGATAATTACAATAAATAAAAAGCAAAATTGCTATGGGAATTGAAAGCAGCCCAGATTCCTTAAAAATTAGATTAGGATGAAAAATGATCTTGCAGTATAAACCCAGCATTTGGCGTGAGAGTGGCCTTATTTGGTCATATTGTGGATATTATGACAATTAACCACTTTGTATTTCCTACTCTTTTTTCATTTTCCTTTAGTTTACACTGTCTCTGTGTCATCAGTCAGGATTTTCCCTTCAGCTATTCTCACACGTTCACCCTGATTCTCTCCACATACACCCCTCTCCCTGCACAGTTACTTCTGCCATTGTGCCCTCAATAATATGTTTTTTGTGTATGCTCCTTTCTGTCTCTTTTTCTCATTTTTAGCAGCATAAGTGTTTGATGTGTGTTGGGCACAAGAACAAGGGATCGGATACACACCCCAAACAGGAAATGAGAAATTCAAGCAAACAGACCCATGTCTGTGTGCCTCAGAGAGAAAGACAGAAACTCGCAGGGAGGAATGCAGATAGATAGAGCAGGGCAGGCAGTGGAGGATGTGAAATAGACACACCAAATCAAGGGGTAAATATTCAGGGTGAAAAGGTTGTTACACTCTATATGTGGGAAACAAGGAGTGTGAGGGGAGGAACTCACTGATATTTATAGACAGTGACCACCTCAGACACTGCTCTACATCGCCCTATGACATCAACCATCCTACTGAGCCACTAAAAGTGACAAAAACGTCCATTTAACTGTACGCATGATCTCACATAGTCACAGTTCACCTTCTGTGTGCTAATTTTGGTGGGGGATGCCAGCGACTCACCTGGAGTCAACAATATTTATTTGCTTATTTCAGCTGGAGGTAACACCAGCCCCGTGACAGGTTCTCCATCACACCCACATCACACAGTTGTACTAATGTGCTGAAAGGCAACCCTCTAACAGTTGAGCTCATAAAATAAGAAAGAGCCCTGGGAGCTTCTTTGAAAGCGACAGTGGCAGACGAGGAGCGCAGCGGTTTGACCCTGCGGCCCTTTCATCTGGCAACATGGTGGTTCTTTTCTCACTAGTTAACAGTAGAGAGAACATGTTGTGGCAGCTAGTTTATTTTACATCGCAGGCTGTGCTCCTACTGTTTATGAGCAATGAAGAATTGAGCACAGCACACATGGTCAAGCTTTCCCACAGAAAGGAACCGGCATCATAAGTGACTCAGGATGTCTGGGTGCACACACTCTGACCATTAGATGACTAGAGAACTTGAAAGGGAAGGCAGACTTCAATAAGGCTCTGCAAACAAGATGGAAAGAGATGGGTTGTTAGGAAAACCAACCCAGCCTCTTCTGACTGGATCTGAATTGTCTCAAGTGGCATGAATAGCTCTGAGATCTGATGTGGTGAGACAGCAATAACAAACAAGCAAAGCAGCAGACAGACAACCATGTTCAAGACAAACTCTAAATATCTTTCAGTATAACAGCATTACTTTCCCAGCCACTGCATAACAATGAGCGCACACAGACTAGAGCACAGATGCTTTGCACTAATGAGCCACTAAAACTTTGCCATGTCAATACCAGCTGCGAAGTACAAATACATACTCAGAAACCTAGTGCAGTGTCTGAAAATATCCAGTCACACATAGGATGTTGTGGGGGAGAGTTTCCTCTTCCTGTTGCTCTTACTGTTGGACTTTCCTGTCAGTTAGCATTAACTCCTGGCAAACCTTTGGGTGCCTTCCAGACTCATCCTTCAGTCTTTTTTTATCTCTGGGGAGTAAGATTCCTTACTGTAAAGTATTAGTTCACATCCTGTACACTTGGGTGGCCAGAGAGAGGAGGCAACGTCAGCATTAGGTGCTCTCTGAAGCAGACAGCCTCTTTGCACCTATTTGCAGTACAGAGACCAGCGGGCATATCTTAAACTAAATGAGGACCACGTTCATCGGCATAGTCACATGTGTTCATCAGGTGATGTGAACCCAAAATCAACCAGATACAATCTTCCAAACAGTCACTAGACCTTACTGGAATGCAGTAGACTTTATGACCCTCCGCTTTATCATCTGTGGTCAAAAAGCTGATCACTCTAAATTAATTTTCATCAAAGACTGCTCACATGCCACTAGGGAAAGTGTGTTGTGTGGGGAGCTTCCAGCTGTTCCAGTGTATTAGGTGTTAGCCTTTATGATTCAGAAGTGCCAGAGGGCCAGACTGTGGTACTGATGCTAAGATAGACTGACTTGAATTACTGCCCAGTTTTGAAGTCTGGGTTCTGTTATACCTGCCCAACACTATTCCATTTTCAGCAGTGTGTTTATCACATATATTCATATGTAGAGTGCATGTGTACATGTGAGCATGCATGCCAAGGCTGGTGCCAACTCTCGCGACAAGGTGTGGTGCTTTAAAATTAAGAAGTGAGGGGGTGTAGGGAGAAAGACATGGAAAATGCACAGAAACAGTGTCAGAAAGCATTTATTTAATTTACTGACGGTAAATGAAACACAAAGTCAAAATACTCTGTGACAGCTATAGATTTTGCAGTTATAATTGCAATTTGACCATCTATGGAAGTATTATGAGCAGAAATTAATTTACCTAGCAAAAGTAGAAGCAGCCATTGTAACATGTCATTATATGGTGTTATATCTAGTTTTAGGCTATTATTATCATTTTTACAGCATTTTTTATATGGCTGGCTATGGAGATCATTTACCTACCTAATGTTGTACATCTAGTTATATTCAGTTACATTTAGCACATTTAGTTATATAGATTACAAATGGTTGACTAACAATGACTATCTTGACATATGAAATGTAGCAGAGTAAAAGTTTAATGAGGTATCTTTAAAAGACACAACTAAAGCATAAGTATCTCAAAATTGCATGATACTTCAGAAGATGAAAGAGCCTATAAAATTAAATGACAAATCTATAAATAATTTGATAGCTTCAACATCAAATGGCTTACTTGGTTTAAAGCAATTTTCTCTCTTAGTACTCTGTCATATGGCAAAAGATCTATTGTATATGCCAATGTTCGTATAGGGATGACTTCATGTATATGTGTGAGCACGTATTTGTAAACTGCCCATCAGTGCAGGAGTTGTTTGAGTATGTTCTCGGGGGTGTACTGCGTGTGAGAGTGCATTAAATGGGAGGCAAAATGAGGAAGGATTGCATAAACAAAACACATAATTTCACTCTGCTGCCCGCTCCCAAAGTGCCTCGATCACAGGAAATGGGTGTAAAAGAATGATTCAGCTGCCTTTGACATCCACCACCCCCAACTCCCCAACACCCCCACGCTCTCCTTTAGAGCTGCTTTAATTAGAAAAGCAACTCGTCACAACACCCAGACTGTCCCTGTCAATCTTTGCCTTTAAAATGAACACATCTTAAGTTTGGTGATGACTCATTGCTTTCTCCTCCACCCGTCACTCTCATTCACTCTCCCTCTCTCTGTGTAATTCAGTTGGCCTAGATTACCCCTTCAGTGCAGTGATGTACAAAACAGCTGTCACACAGATGTATGCCATTATTATACCTGCTCAGGTGTCGCACATCTGCCTCATACTCACAACACACTAACTCATTTTGATAGTGTCATGCTGAAGTGATTATGTATTCACCAATGCTCAGTTGCTTAAAGATAACACAAACACACACACACACACACAGCACACAACAATCAACATGCTGCTTCAAAGGATGGCGTGTCATAAACAGTGAGACTGGGAAGGAGGAATGTGTTGTTCATTGGGGAATTCAAAGCCAGTAGGGAGAGGAAGGAGAGGTGGGGGTGTGCTGACCTAATGTCCCAGTGAGATGAAGCAATGAAGGTGAATGCTGCAGAGCCTTTCTCCCTGCTGTCATAACCCTTGTACACCCTCCAGTACAGCTTAAAGCCCCACTGACACAGTAGGCTGCCTATCACGGCAGACTAATCTAAAACAGACCCTTTACCAATCTACCCTGCAAAACCTAACACCTCCCTAACCTCCCATTTTTCAAGACAAAGAATCAGGTTACTTGTAAGACAATGTTTGTGTATGTGTGTGTCAAAGAACTGTGTGTATGATTTGTGACTTTAGTTGCACTTCTCTTAATTGGAGTCAGCAGCCTTAGCTGTACACACACACACACTGAGTGTGTGTGTGAAATTGTGTTGTTATTGTATAGCTATGTTTGACTTTTTACCTTAGGAATGAGGACACTTTGGCTCATCTACATTTTGTTACACACCTTTGATCAGCTGTTTGAGGCTGAAAATGTGGTGTTAGGTTAGCCACAGGTATATGTTGGGGTCAGGGTTAAGGTCAGGGTTAAGGTCAGGTTTGGTTCAGGGTTAGGATTAAGGTTATGGTTATAGTTAGGCATTTAGCTATGATGATTAATGCTAGGCTAGGGAATACATTATGCCAATGAAAGATTTTTCCATCAAGTGTTTGTGTGTGTGTGTTTGTAAGTCTCTCTGTGTGGGCAAATGAGTAATGAAGTGTGATTGAACTTTAGTCCCACTGGTCAGGGTCTCAGCCTGAGTTTAGACAAGCACACAGTATGTAGAATTATTATACTCTTTAAAAAAGAAACAGAGGATCAAACACTCTATGATCAATTTCAATAAAACAGGATTTCTCTCCACTGATCAATATATTTTTCACCTTAAAGGAAATGAAACTGGATCATATTTATTATTTTTGCTTAAAAGTCAACTAAAGATTGGTTGAACAGTTGCTAGTAAATTTTCTGATGACTGACCAATCAGTTTGACTGTTTCAGTTGTAATGTCAGCTGAAAGGGATCAGTCACAGTCACAACCCCAGTAAAAAAAAAAAAAAATCACCACACTCTTGAGTTCTATGAAGCCTTTTTGAAATGATTGTTCTGGTTTTACCAACCCTGTTTCCAACAGAATGTTGGCATTACTTACAATTTGCTGTAAATACCTCCTAAGGTGATAATATATCAGGACCAGCTTGTTTCAGATTGATTCTATTCCAAACAAATGATGATTATTTCAAACTGTTGTTGCTGTGCTAAAATCCTAAGGCTAGTGTAATATCAGATTAGCATTGTGTTTTAATTAGTGCAGAAAACCTGAGAAAGATACTCCAAACAAAAATAACAGTGGAAAGAAGCCTGTAATAAAACTGTTGAGTTACAGATGGGCTGTACAGTTACAGATGGTAATGTAATAGAGGCCAGCTAAGGGCTATTTATATAATTATGGGACCCTCAAACCTCAACTCCCTGTTCTCTTCCCTTCCCACCATCACCATTACCCACTGGGGTTCATTCTGTAAAGTTAGACTGTAAAATTAAACTGCTGCTTCTCCTCTGGTTCTAGATTGTCACTGCCTTTTCAGACCCCAGAGTCAGATCCTCTCCTCTGTTTATTATCCAGGGAGATAGTAGTTGTTTATAAGGGCAGATTTGTCCCTCTGCACCCAGGGACAGGGAGAGAGAGGAAGACTCTGAGAAGGAAGGAAATGGAGGGGCGGTACCATGAGAGGGGGCCAGTCCAGAGATGTAATTGGTACCTTTCCTTTTTTAGAAAATACTTCTTACTTACTGAAGTCCAGCAAATGAGTCATAGTGCAGCATGCTTTATAAGCACACTCAGACACTCTCACATGGTTTATCATGCTTTCCCTTTGTAGTTTTCACTTTGAAGAGGGTTTGCGTTTCTCCTTTGTCTTTGATCCTCCATCTATTAAGCTATGATGTTAGCTTCTGATTATGTGTATGACAAAGAAAACGGTGCAAAGGAAATGAAAGATCCCTGTTAGTGTGTATGTTGTTTTCCCCCAGTTATCTTTTTATTTTGTAGACAGTGGGGCTAAAATATTTCAGTTAAATGCCCAGCAGACAAAGGTGGGTGGTCTTTTATTCAGTCTCCCCCTCTCGTTTATTCACTCATCTACATCTGTTTTCTTCCCCCATCACTTACCTTGTTGTTTGGTTCAGGTGCTAGTTCCCAATGGCAAGGGAGTCTTCAAAAAGCTGGCACGGGTTAACAAAAAGATGAGAAAGGAAAAGAGAGGAAAGAATAATGGTGGGTGACTCACACTGTGATAACAATCTTTGCTTAAACTGCAGGTGTGAAATGAGAGAGATGGGGGTAAAGACAGGACAGGTGGAGAGGTGCATATTCAGCAGAGCTTTCTTCTCATACGCTTCTAAAAGCATCTCAGCGCTCAGTCTGTCTGTTGTGCGTCTAAACTAAACAGTGACACAAACATGTAAAAGTGACACACAAACGACCAAAGAAGATTGATTTAGACTAACTAATAGAGAGTCAAATGTAATTAAATAAAATAAACTTACACCACAAAGTAAACAACCTTAAACAAAACAAACACCCCAATTAAAATTCAGGAAGTAATAAAGGTGTATAGAATACAAGTCAGTGTTTCTTCAAATGCATGCACAATAAAATTGTTCAGTTTTAAAGTTAAATAATGACACAATGAAATTATAATAAAAAAATATATAAATAATGACACAATGAAATTATAGCAAAAAAATATAAATCACAAAACAATAACTGAGACTAGGAAGGCATGTTTGTTGATTTGTGTGCATTTGTGTGTGTATGCACACAGATTCAGCACCTGCACCAACAATGGCTTTGTGCAGCTGTGTGTTTGTGAAGCAGGGCTGAGCAGCAGCAGGACACCAGGGTGTGTTATTAAGGTCGCAGTCAGCTCTGTCTGAGTCCACCAGTCTGTGTTACCGCTTCACTTTTAATGACTAGTTGTGGCAAAAGATCAGTTAAGATATAATTGCAAATGTCATAGATGTTGGAATAAGTCAAAGCCCAAAATAGTTTTCCAGACCAGTGGTGTAGCAAATCAGCTTACATTTAGCATGATCGGTTTGGTTGTTCTGAACTTGTAAAAGTGCCACAGAGAGAAAATGTTTCAGGACAGCTCCACATAAAACAGAGCCTTTTATTTTTTTGCATATAAAAGAAGACAAAACACAGCACATGGATGCAGTTAAAGGGCCAGTTATGTCAAAATTGATTTATTCGCTCTGATGAAGTGCAACAAAACAACACTTGTCTGGTTACTCATGTAGTTGTGTAAACCGCACGTGGATTGCATTAGTGCTAGGGGAACACCTGCTTGACCTTGGAATGCATCCACCGTTAATCCTTTTCTTGTGTAACACTCATCCGTAGCACAGTGAATTCATGTGCCCCCTTTCACTCTTTTGATGGAATGTTTTCTGGGATGTGCTTCAATCTGTGGCACAACGTGTCAGCAGTTTGTTCCTGTCCCATAAAAACCGGAGGGCTCAAGAGCGAGCAGCTGCTGAGAAATGAACACTGAAGAACAAGCCTACTTGAGTTTGAGTTCCCCCTGGGACTGTTCCATTAACACTATGATTTATGAGCTGCTTTCATTGATACCCTTTGTTTGGTCATTACAGGGAAAGTAAAACAGCTGGAGGTGTTGGCATTTTTAGAAAACAAATTTTAATGACCTTGATTTAGCTTGTTTCACTTTGATAATAATCCTATCTTCCTGGAGGAAAAAAGCTTATAACATTCCGATTACATTACTTCTTCCAAGATAACACAGTACATATTGTGCCTCGGAACCATTAAAAATCAAGACCTGGCAACAGATCTGTCTGAATGATATTGAGAGGTGAGACAAAAGGGGATTCAATTATGTTGATCCTGTTTCATTTTACTTTGTTTATCTGCCTTTGAAGGACACTTTCCAAACAAGCGCTCACTGGAAGAAAATTCCTGTGTTTTCCAGAGAAACCCTGGGTAACGCAACCAGCATTAGAACAAGATAGCACAGATCACTGTCACCTTATTAGCGGTACCAGCATCCCCCACACCACCCACTAGCACAAAGCTTATGTAAGGATTTGACGTTGATGTGCTTGAGCTGTGGTTGTGTGTCAGTGGGTTCAGTGTTTTCATGTGCATGTGTACAGTATGTGTGTTTAATTTTCCATGTAGTCACTGCCCTTAAGTCTGGGACTTACCAACGGGTCTGGACCTGCTCTCCTCATTCCCAATTCAGCCTCATGAGCTGCCAGTAATCCCTTGAGTACCGAGGAGGAGGGGTGGGGCTGACAGAGTGGGGGAGGATGGGGTGCACGGAGATAGTAAAAAATGTTGGTATGGCGTGCATCCCTTCAGGTAAAGGCAGTGCCAAAAACGGGGCTGCGTGTCCGGGAATTCTGATGTTGGCTTAACATCAGCAAATCCCAGCAGGACTTGCTGCTCTTCTTCAGTCAGTTGTCCAGAGTAAACAGGTATCCAGCGGTTGCCCAGAAATAGACCACACACACCTGGCATACACCACGTTTTTCCACTGGTTGATCTTTTTCCTGACACTGGACAGTCATTGCTAAACTGGTTTTATAGACGCTGCTGAAAACAGTATCGCGTGTGCGTGCTGGGAGAGGTAAATCCCCGTCAACAAAGGATTGCATGAGAGACAGTAAAGGAGTAAAGAGACACCTTATACTAAAAAATATCAGAAGTAAAATATGTGTGGATGTGGGTGCCCCGTACATCAGATGTTGTAGTTACCAACCACTGGTTAAAAAACACGCCTAAAACCAACATGATGTAAAACATTTCATTCATGTTTCAGTTTGTGCTCATTTCGTAAAAATGTCCTGCCCCTTACCGTAATTAAAACAAACACATACACATGCATGCACTGACAAGTGCAAAACACACACCTACGTAGTGCAGCACTTTGACAAGTGGAAACAGCACATATGGTTCTATTTTCCTCACAAAAGCTTCAACTCTGAGGTGATAATTTAACATCAATGTTTATTTCAAATTTTTAAAATATCTACAAATACAAATTTCAAAGGGTAAGTGCACTATAAAAATACGGCAGACTGAAAATATGTGTTGGTTTAAGCCTTAGAACAAATCCTAACAGTTAATTCATGACTGCACTTCAGATGCAAGAAAAAAGAAATGTCCTCAAATAAAAGGCAGTAAATTGTCCCTTCTGCAATTAAAAAACAGCAAATGTGTGTGTGTGGCTCATCCCTGAAGTGAACAGCACAATCACACTCCCTGACCCTCAGCATCTGAACACACCAAACCTGCTGTAAATCCCAACAGGGCGAAAAATACGGTGCCATTTCTCTTACAACCTGATTATTAGTCATGCCTTTGACAATGCGGGAGGGCTCAAAAGGACACAATGACATTCAATTATGAAAACACACATAGTGACAAAAAAGCATGGTAAAAATCATGTAGGTTGAAAAAACAAAGCAAGTAAAACTGATGGACGGTTCCTGTGAAATGGTGGGTGGCTCCAGCCTCTCAGTCAGAGGGAGTTTCCCCAGGTTGGACTGTCCCTGCGGTTGTCTGCTGTCCTTTACAGTGCAGCTTCCATCAAAAACACCTGCAGCATTATCTTCCAGGAAAACCCCAACAACCATAGCTCCATACCTGGGATCCAGCACCTTTAACTACGATCTCTTTGGAGGATGACGTAGCAAACAGTAATGTTCCAGACAATCATCTGTGCTCATCCATTATAAAATCATTTTGGTCCTCATGTCCTTTTTCCAACTTTTCTGTTTATAGCAAATAATCTCAACCCTTTCCCATGTCAAACTGGGACAGTTTTACCTGTGTGTAACTGCTTTTGAAATCTGTCCATCCAACAAATAAATTAATTCATTTCAAGACATATTTTTAGCACTGCACGCAAAAAGTGTATCAACATAAAAAATAGGATTTATAGTATCTATATAAAGAAGTCCATGGTTTGATAGGCTTTCAACACAATAATGACAGGGCTTGCAGGAGGCAAGCTTGACCACAAGGGTTCTGGTGACTTTAAATATTTTGTTCCCTTTGTCTACATTATTCTCATCCTCTCTGTCACATGTTCCTCTCTGTGGTCTCAAACTATTTCTTCCATCAGTTCCTTCCATCAGTGTATATGTTTGAGGCAAGGCAGAGCAGTAGGTTGTATTTTTAGCTGCACTTGCAGGACTTCACAATCATATTGGACAGCTGCTCCACCTGGAAGTGAAAATCAGCAGTGATGGGATCAATCATTTGTAAGTGCTCCTTTTAAATAAAATGTTCTGTAAACACTTAACCTCAGAATAAAGGTTACTAGGCTGCAGAATACATACTTTGTGTTGCCGGCCCAAGTAGTAGAGGATTGGCAGTGGCTCCAGTACCTGGGGAACACAGCAGGGCTGGGCAGAGGCTCCTGGGTTGTGATGCTTATACAGTGCCAAAATCTGTAAACCATTTATATAAAGGAAATACAAAAAACAAATAGCATAGATCAGACTCTCGTCACTGACATGACATGTGCCTTAACACAGATATGAGATACATTGCAAAGGGTTTTGAGTGCTTTTTGTTAAAATCAAGATAATAGCCACAAAATGTTGAACATCTGTATATTTAATGTATTTATTTTTTATTTAAAGGTGCAGTCAGTTGTTTTAGTAATTGATGTTTTAGAGGCTATTCCGATATGGAAAAAAAACTAAAATATAAAATATTGTGAATTATTAATTTAATCATATTTTCAGATTTACATTTCTGCCAAAGTCTTAGTTATGTGTACATTATGTCTTTATAAAACATTATAATTCATCCAGAGGAGGACATAGAAAAGTCTACCAAATTTCATTGTAGTCCAGCCAAGAATTGTTGCAATGCACCAAAATGGTTGGCTGACTGACTGACATCCCTATTGCCATGGTGCTAAAATATCAGTTTTGCTATCAGTCAGTAAAAATGCTATATTATTTGAATTATGTCTAATTTTCTGATGACTCCATTAACTGTTTAAAGTGAAAATTGTGAGAAATTGACAGTTACACCTTTCCGTTGGTCCAAATGTTTGGCATTTTTTTCTAAAATAATTCAGATGAGTAATCTGTTACCTGAATTATTAATCTTCTGTTGACCAACTAAATGATTATTATTTTACCAATAACTTAAAATCTACTGGGGCCTTTAACAAGACCTGACTTCATACTTGTTCAACACTATAGTGCTTCAGTAAGTTGGGAGAAGGCTTGTGGTCTGAGCTGCCAAACCACTATACATTATTCAACCACATGACCAGATATTACTGATATTACTTCAGAGCACAGTGAGTGTTTCACAATACCTGGGAATATTTGTTTTCAGCATTCCAGATGTAGGTGCAGGCCCCCATGCAATAGTTGGCAAGGTAGCCTGTCGGCTTATGTATCCACTTCCAGCCGAGATCTTTCCTAAAGTCGATGTACAAGCTCCGCACACAGCAGCTTTCTGTTTGACTGCGTACGAGAAAAAAGAGGAAGAAGATCTTTTGTCAAATGAAGTGTGTGATCAGATGTTGTGGCGTTTTTAAAGCACAGCTACTGAAGAAGGCACTTTTCTAAAAGCAGATACCTTATGTCATGTCACCTTATGTTATGTTATGTTTGTGTATGAATGCAAACCATTTAAACATGCTGTACAACTCCAGTCCATTTACTATCCCACTATTAAAATTACTTAATGTGGACAAACAAGAATAGTGGAAATAATGGAAACATTTTTCAACCTGTCACTTTGTATAAGTACACCAGGATAATGTGACGTGTAGGAATGCTTACGCTGTACATGTTTCCTTTGCTTCTGTGGAGCGTTTCCTGCGTGAGGTGAGGTGGCTGCTGACGTTTTGAGGGATGGACATGGTCAGGATGTAAGGTGGCTGCTGCGTCATCAGCTGTAACAGTCTCGTGTCACCCCGGCCACCCGCAATGCCAGAGATAGAAAAACTGAAGCCACTCTCACCTCTGTTCTGACTCTCACATTCACAAAACAGCCGAAGTTGGAAACCTTGCTCATCCTCTGCTAAGACAAAAATGTACAGCATAACTGGTTGGTTATTTTATCTTTGGTCACCAGGAAATTGCCTGAGATTGCACGTGGACTGAAGTAAACAGATGGACAGAGGTCATAGATCAGCAGATAAACTGAAGTGTTTATTTACTGGAACTTACCGGCCCCTTTGAGCCAGTTCTGCAGGGTCTCAGTGACATCAAAGGTCAACCACTTGTCTTTCCATTGGTTAGTGATGAAGCGGGATGCAAGGTAACGGGCCGAGCTCCCAAGACCCTGGTACAGTTCCACCCGTTGCTCAGACGCTATTGCCGGTTGCTTGATGAGCATTCGGAGCTCTGCACTGGTCAGCAGATGGTAATCTCCCACACTGTCCCGTATCTCAGAAATGTTGAAGGACATTTTGATGTTTTTAGTGTTCTTGGTCTCTGTGTCGTTTTTCCCTGCATGATTTGAAAAGGGGCAGTTACTTATTTGAAGAGTTTATATAATTATTTTCAACAAGCAAGGTGCAAATGCATCTTTATGAGACAAATGGAAACCAGAAATAATCCATATGCTATGATGCTAGACCAAACTTGGAGATAAAGAAAGACAGTTAGAATGTGAATTACTTTATCTTTTTCTGTGTTTTCAAAAGCTATCTATGGTTTAGTCTTTTAGAATTGTTGTTAAAATCCGTTGAAAAACATTGCCACTGAGCTCTGTTGAAGGAAACTACATTTGTTATTCTATTCTTCATTTTTCTTTGGGTTCCTAAACAAAAACCAATATTACAGAAGAGGAGTAGTACTGAAAGATGTTGGTGTTAGATAAATCCCTTTTGTGGTCATCAAAAAGTGGTATACTTGTGATCACAGAGCTGTGGTGTGTTTCTGATAGGTGGCAGACCACAATTGTGCCCCATACATCCACCCACCCATCCATCCATTATCTATACCCACTTATTCTTTAACCAGGGTCACAGGGATCTGCTGGAGCCTATCCCAGCTCTCTCTGGGTGAAAGGCAGGGGTCCACCCTGGACAGGTCCCCAGTCCATCACAGGGCCACATAGAGACAAACAACCTCACACACTCACACTCACTCCTATGGGCAATTTAGAGTCACCAATCAACCTGACATACATGTTTTTGGACTGTGGGAGGAAACCAGAGTACCTGGAGAAAACCCACACAAGCACAGGGAGAACATGCAAACTCCACACAGAAAGGCCCCTGATGGGTTTCAGACCAGGAACCTTCTTGTTGTGAGGCAACAGTGCTAACCACTGCCCAGCGTGCCTCCATACAGTAAATACTTTATTGAAAACTCTCTTGTCAGTGGAAAATGTGATATTAAATTGCAAGCATGGCACGAATGCCACAGTGACATAGATTAGTGCTCTAGGGGATAAATTAATGGTCACCAGAGTCAGATAATCAGGTCCATACATTTACAAGATTGGATTCTTTATACATGTACAGTTATGAACCTTTTTTTGCATTGCATTTACATATTTACACACTGTACTTTCAGCACTGCAGTTTGCTGTACATTGTAGTAGAGAGACGATGACAGCTCTGTTTTTCATGAAAGTTCTTTCAAAGTAATTTTTCATAATTGTGTACACATATTAATAAAACTAAATAGCCAAGTTCAGTGTTACTCAATAATCATAACTGCAGCCAAACATTCATCTATTCCAGCTGCTGTAAAGTTGACCATAGAGAGTGTTTTGTTTTCTTACATTATTGCTGCCCACATTTGCAACTTTTATTCTTGAGCCTGCCCATATCATGACAGCAGGAACATTCCCCCTGCATAGCCAGATAGAAAACAGAGCCAAGATACTGAAGGCTTTAGCACCATAAATCTACCAGTGTTAAGTTACAGAGGATTAAATCAGATGGAGAAATGCAAAGATAAGTGAGGGGAGTTCAAACACCATGTAGAAAACAGACTGAGAGGAGGTGTAGGAGAGTGGGTCATAACAGGATAATGCAAAAAAACAGTGAAGAATGCACTCATAAGAGTATAACTCACTGTTGTGAGGGGTGGGTGAGTGTGAGTGGGGGCGCAGAGAAATTGGAGATGTGTAAGAGTGGAGCCTGGGGTCTGGCCTAGCCCCAAACTACTGTGCCTCAGCCTGCCAAAGCTGGGATTCTCTGCTCTCAAGTCCGGGAATTACTCTTTGACAGCCGTTACAGCCCAGCCTTGCATACTTGTGCTGCTGTACCGAGATCCTCCATGTTACGGCTGCTTGTGTATCATTTACCACTATCACCATCTGTGTTGTTGCTTAGGTAGTGTTTCACCCCTTGTATCGAAGCCAAAATGAAACTGAAAAGCACTGGTGTAGAGTGTAAAGGGAAATGAGATGACATTTTACTGGCCCCACCCAGAGCAGAGCCAATGTTTGATTGTAAGTGCATGAATGGAAAGACAAAGTGTCACGACTGTAGGCAGCGTGTGGAGAGGAGTCAACTGGCAATGATGTACCAAGCAACACCAAGCATGGAAAGTCATGGTCTCCAGATAGCTTAAATAAACTAAGATAAATGTGTTAAGGTTTAGAGAAGTGTTTACGAAACAGGAAATTAAGTCACTTCCCCTAAGGAGCATATTGGCTCCAGTACCATAATTACGTTGAAGCTTTATCCTAACTTCTACTTTACAATTAACACAGCTTGTATTGTCTGTGGCAGATTATCACTGAACTGTTGATTTGATCAAAAATATAACACTTAGAGGAAGCAATGTGTACATTTTCTCTGAATGCTTGGTTGAAATAAGGCCTGGCTCTTCTAGAGAGGGGTAAAGATAGCACCCTAGCCTGCACACTAACATGGGTGTGGGGGGATTTGAGTGTTGAATCAGGGCCTCTCTGCAGGTAAGCCAGGGACAGCTGTTGTGACAGGTAAGGAGAGAGCTCTGTAATTACCAGATGGAGGAAGCAGATTCCAGCAACAGGCTAAATACCTGCCTCCTTGATATGCTCGACTCCACCTTTCCACATCCCCCTCATCAATGTCTTTGCCCAACTCAGCCTATTTTATACGCTGTCTCTGCTCGGTTGCTTCGCCTCTCTATTGCAGCGTGGTACCAACTTAATTTACTGATAAATGTAATAATTACTCCTGAGCAGTGGACTCATTTCACTCCTGAATGCCACACAGTGACTGGTTTCCAAATGAAAAAGAGTTCCTTCAGTAAATGAGCTGAATTACGTAGGTACCAATACCATGTTAATGGAGCTGAATTTGTGTGTGGGCTTTAAGGGAGGGATGGGGCTGCTAGCTGGCTGATGGAATTTAGTCTAATCCACCACACTATTACCATGATGGAGACTATTAGTTTCCAAAATGCTCCACACACAAATATGCATCCCCTTTGGCTGTTTTGGGGTATCAGGAAAGTGTGAGTTGTGCAATAAAAACAACCACAAACTGAAATGATGACTAGGATTGTTAATAAATATTAAACAACTTGCTATCCAGTGGGATCCTATTTAATTGCTTTGTTCAAACACAGTACTCTGTCTTTTACTTCCCACAAAAGACGAAAAGCTGAGTTGTCTCCCACACCCATTTATGTCTGTGTTTTTTAAAAATGTAATAATTGCAAAACAGTTCTTGCTAGGTCTCCACATGTACTGTACACTCTAACACTTGGCATTCACCCTTTCCCAGCGTGGAGCATGACTCTGTTTTAAGAAGCTGCACTTTGGGTTCAGACAGTGGACGGGTGTTCTCGGGCATTCCACAGAGGTAGGAAACACATGCTCCCCATGGGCACTGCTTGCACCGGACCTGAGTCACTCAAGATCTCAGTGGCCATCAGCCTGCTTTCCTTCCTGCCAAGCTGCCCTGTCACAAACACACTGCAAACACACTGATAATAAGCTCAGGAAACCCAGCAGAGAGAGGAGCGAGAGGAAAGGACAGAAAGACAGAGAGAGAAAGGTGATTCAGTGTAGAGAGACAGAGGGATAAAACTGAAAATGCTTACGGAGAAAGAGATGCCATAGAGAACAAGTGATAAGCAGGGGAGAACCCAGTGCTCTAGTTACAGGAAACCCCCAACCCTTAAGGGGACAGAGAGAGAGGGACAAAATAGAAAATGAAAAAATAAATAAATAAATAAATAATGAATTGAGGGTGAAAGAGTGCAAATCATGGCTTCTCTCGTCTCATTTTCCCATTTTGTTCTTTGGTTTTCATCCCAGCAGAACAAAATCATGCCTCTCCTTTTGTAAGCTCCTTTGTTCTCCCTTTGCTCTGCGCACTCCTGATCATGGTCCATCCACTCAAGTCTTCCTTTTGAAGTGGTGGATAAAAGAGGGATAGTGTGGATGCCTGACTGATAGGGCGAGGAGTAGAGGCATGTAGAGAACAATGGAGCAAAGATACAAACCAAAAAATTGTTTATCGTGATAGTTTGGCAGTCATTATGCAATTATAGCCAAAAACCATTTGGTTGAGCAAACAGCAAAAGCAGGTTAGCCAAACAAACAGCGCTAATAAAGCTGTAAAAATGCTTTGCACACCATGAAAGCAACACAGAACATTAGACCAGATGCAACTCACAGTGTTGCTAACGTAGAACGCCTGTGATCTCTGAACTCTTACGCTGCCTGAAGATATTGGGTGGAGATCAGAAGGGGTACACATGTTGAGAGAATTTATGGATGAGATTGAAATTGACAACAGCCATCAGGCAAATGCTGATTAATATGGGCTGTAGCCGCTAAGTCCATCTAGCCTAGCAACCGCTTTAAGGGTGTTGAAATGTGGTGGACCGTGAAACGCAAAATATTACTTTTACACAATTGCCGAGCCCTTCCTTGTTTTTATTTTATACATTTACATATAGGATTATGTAGTAGTTCATGTTCAAAGAACACCTGTTGATTTTTTTTTTTTTTGCCATTAGCAACTATTAGTGTATTAGGGATGAAGAATGAAATGTTGTTTTTGTGTGTGTGTGTGTGTGTGTGTGTGTGTGTGTCTTGAGCAGTGTACCACTTGTAAATGTCAAAGCGTAAATCACAATCACATTATAACCCATGGTGTTGGATTTAAAGCCATCAGCCGGTGTGACTTATCTGCTACTCACTGGTCATGTTGAACTTGTGCAGCACCTTGGCGAAGTACTCTTCCTCATCCTGTTCTATAGAGATGCGTTTCTCATCTTCCGTCTGCTGCTCCTTCAGCAGCTCCTCAGTGCTGTTGTAGAGCGACAGCAGAGGGGCCGGGATCTCCTGCTCGTCTCCAGTCTGATCTGGCTCGGGCTCTTTTGGCAAGCGCAGTTTGCTGAGGATCTGGCTCCTAATGGCCTCGATGCGCTTTTTCTTCACCATCTCCAGGTCCACCGTCTTACATGTAGACATACCACTTACACTACCGACTGTGTACACAGCCATGAGCATCAACAACACCAGCTTCATGGTGCCAACCTGACTGTTTGCAACCACTTGTCCACTTTGGTTCTCAGTAAAACCTCTCTCACTTTTTCTTTCACTGCCTGCCTCCAACCAGGGATGCTTAGGGAAGAGTGAATCACTCGGTGGAAAGGTGTGACTGACGCAAGGTGTTTACACACTACAGAACAGTTAAAACAGTGTGGAGAGTCCTGAAAGTTCAACACTACTGGTGCCACCTCTGTTAGGTACTGCTGTGAAAACCACCTAACACAACTCTTCTTTGCATAGAAGCAGGTGGAGAAAGTCCCAGTGGGCAGACAGAGCCAACGTCTGACTCAGCCACACAGGTAACACAGTGATGTCCCAGATACTGAGTAGAGCTGTCAAATGCTCCGTGAACACATTAAAACATGCACACAGACAGCTGCCCCAACACTCTGAAGACCTCCACAGCACCCATCAGTCAGAAACAATATACCAACTCTCTGCTTCTGTAGACACAGCTTGTTACTGATCGGTGTTTAAGCCAGCAATGTTAAAGTGAAGCCTGTCTTATACAACTCTGAGTGTTGGCTCAGTGCTGTGTAGCTCACTAGGCAGTCTCTCTTTACATGTCCACAGGGACCAGCCAAGCAAATGTGCAGGGAGCTTTGCAGCACTCAGCAAAATGAAGCGTGGTGCTTGGCAAAGCCCTGTTTAATTACTTATGACCAACTATTGACTTTTCTGCTGACACTGCTTCATTCAGCGCTATTCTGTACGTGGATATATTGTCTGTAACGTCAAATACGTCCTCTTTAAATGCCCCTAA